>NW_017214632.1:0-14537 GCF_001704415.2 Capra hircus
CGACCGGGGACCTCTGGGAACCCGCTCTGGTTGGCCTCAGGAAAGGCCAGTCCTCATGCGAGTTGCTCGGGCGCCTGTCGGGATTCCTCTCCCATCGATGCCAGGGCCTAAGACCTTGTGTGGAGTCGGTGCCGGAACCTGAGGATTCCTCTCCAGTGCAGACATGGATATTGGCGTACTTCTGGAGTCTCCCCAGGGGAATCAGTCCTCGTCTCGAGTGGGGGCATGCACGTGCGCTTTCCTCCAGAGCTGTAGCAGCAGTGTCACGCTTCCCTTCACGTGGATTTAGGGATCAGGTGCTTTCCATCGAGGCTTTCCCACGAGGCTTTCCCACGAGGCTTTCCCACAGGGCTGTCCCTCGTGTCACCGTGGTGTGAGTCGATCCTCGGCTTGAAATTCGAGGCAGTGCAGGGAAAAGAGGTTTCCCTGGAATGGACGCAGACATCTGGGGAACTCTGGGAATGGTGGCACGACCCTGGAGTTCGTCTCACCTTTCCTGTGGAGAGCGCCTCCTCTTGAGATGCCACGGAAACGCCGGGAATTCTTTCCTGAGCACGCAGGGAAAGGATCCCTCCTCTCGAGGTAGGAGGCGGAAACGGGGCTACTGTCGATGTGGGTGGGGCTTCGTGCTTCCTCTCGAGTGGAGACGAGTATGTCGGGGAACTTCTTGAGTTGCAGCAAGGGTGTGAAGGACCCTTTGGAAATTCCAGAGGTTAGGTGTGATTAGCCTCGAGACACCTCAGCGGAAATGGGCCGCATCTCGCCTGGAGGGGAGAACGTCCTGAATGTTCTCGAGTTGCAGCAGGTGCTCTCGACTTACGACGGGGACCTCAGGGACCCGCTCTGGTGGCCTCAGGAAAGGCCAGTCCCTATGGGAGTTGCCAGGGGACCTCTCGGAATTCCTCTCCCGTCGAAGCTGGGGCCTAAGATATTGTGCGGAGTGGGTGCCGGTACCTGAGGATTCCTCTCCAGTGCTTACGTGGATCTTGGGGTACTTCTGGAGTCTCCCCATTGGAGTCAGTCCTCGACTCGAGTGGGGGCATGCACGTGCGTTTTCCTCTCGAGCTGTAGCAGCAGTGTCACACTTCCATTCGCGTGGATCAAGGGATCTGTGGCTTTCCCTCGAGGCTTTCCCACGAGGCTTTCCCACGAGGCTTTCCCACAGGGCGGTCCCACGTGCCACCGTGGTGTGAGTCGATCCTCGGCTTGAAAGTCGAGGCAGTGCAGGGAAATCAGGTTTCCCTGGAATGGACTGAGACATCCAGGGGACTCTGGGAATGGTGGCACGACCCTCGAGTTCCTCTCGCCTTTACTGTGGAGAGCGCCTCCTCTTGAGATGCGACGGGAACGCCGGGAATTCTTTCCCGAACACGCAGGGAAAGGATCCCTCCTCTCGAGCTAGGAGGCGGAAACGGGGCTCATCTGGATGTGGGCGGGACTCTCGTGCTTCCTCTCGAGTGGAGACGGGTATGTCGGGGAACTTCTTGAGTTGCAGCAAGGGTGTGAATGACCCTTTGGAAGTTCCAGATGTTAGATGTGATTAGCCTCGAGACGCCTCAGCGGAAATGGGCCTCATTTCGCCTGGAGGGGAGAACCTCCTGGATTTTCTCGAGTTGCGGCAGGTGCTCTCGACTTACGACGGGGACCTCAGGGACCCGCTCTGGTGGCCTCAGGAAAGGCCAGTCCCCTTTCGAATTGCTCGGGGCACTCTCAGGATTCCTCTCCAGTCGATGCCGGTGCCTAAGACCTTGTGTGGAGTCGGTGCCGGAACCTGAGGATTCCTCTCCAGTGCTGACATGGATCCTGGGGTACTTCTGGAGTCTCCCCAGGGGAGTCAGTCCTCGTCTCGAGTGGGGGCGTGCACGTGCGCTTTCCTCCCGAGCTGTAGCAGCACTGTCACGCTTCCCTTCGCGTGGATCAAGGGATCTGTGGCTTTCCCTCGAGGTTTTCCCTCGAGGCTTTCCCACGAGGCTTTCCCACGAGGCTTTCCCACAGGGCTGTCCCACGTGCCACCGTGGTGTGAGTCGATCCTCGGCTTGAACGTCCAGGCAGTGCAGGGAAAACAGGTTTCCCTGGAATGGACTGAGACATCTGGGGGACTCTGGGAATGGTGCCACGACCCTTGATTCCCTCTCGCCTTTCATGTGGAGAGCGCTGCCTCTTGAGATGCCACGGGAACGCCAGGAATTCTTCCCGACCCTGCAGGGAAAGGATCCCTCCTCTCGAGCTAGGAGGCGGTAACGGGGCTCCTCTGGACGTGGGCGGGACGCTCGTGCTTCCTCTCGAGTGGAGACGGGTATGTCCGGGAACTTCTTGAGTTGCAGGAAGGGTGTGAAGGACCCTTTGTAAGTTCCAGAGGTTAGGTGTGATTAGCCTTGAAACAGCTCAGCGGAAATGGGCCTCATCTCGCCTGGAACGGAGAACCTCCTGGATTTTCTCAAGTTGCGGCAGGTGCTCTGGACTTAGGACGGGGAACACAGGGACCCGCTCTGGTGGCCCCAGGAAAGGCCAGTACCCATGCGAGTTGCTCGGGGGCCTCTCGGGATTCCTCTCCCTTCGATACCGGGGCCTAAGACCTTGTGTGGAGTCGGTGCCGGAACCTGAGGATTCCTCTCCAGTGCTGAAATGGATCTTGGGGTACTTCTGGAGTCTCCCCAGGGGAGTGTGTCCTCGTCCCGAGTGGGCGCCTGCACGTACGCTTTCCTCCCGAGCTGTAGCAGCAGTGTCACGCTTCTCTTCGCATGGGTCAACGAATCTGTGCCTTTCCCTCGAGGCTTTCCCAAAGGGCTCTTCCACGTGCCACCGTGGTGTGTGTCGATGTCGATCCTCGGCTTGAAAGTCGAGGCAGTGCAGGGAAAACAGGTTTCCCTGGAATGGACTGAGACATCTTGGGGACTCTGGAAATGGTGGCACGACGCTGGAGTTCCTCTCGCCTTTCCTGTGGAGAGCGCCTCCTCTTGAGATGCGACGGGAACGCCGGGAATTCTTTGCCGACCACGAAATGAAATGATACCTCCTCTCGAGCTAGGAGGCGGAAACGGGGCTCTTCTGGATGTGGGCGGGACTCTCGTGCTTCCCCTTGACTGGAGACGGGTATGTCGGGGAACTTCTTGAGTTGCAGCAAGGCTCTGAAGGACCCTTTGGAAGTTCCAGACGTTAGGTGTGATTAGCCTCGAGTCGCCTCAGCGGAAATGGGCCTCATCTCGCCTGGAGGGGACAACCTCCTGGATTTTCTCGACTTGCGGCAGGTGCTCTCGACTTGCGACGGGGACCACAGGGACCCCCTCTGGAGGCCTCAGGAAAGGCCAGTCCCCATTCGAGTTGCTTGGGAGCCTTTCGGGATTTCTCTCCCGTCGATGCCGGGGCCTAAGACCTTGTGTGGAGTCGGTGCCGGAACCTGAGGATTCCGCTCCAGTACTGACATGAATCTTGGGGTACTTCTGGAGTCTCCCCAGGGAAGTCAGTCCTCGTCTGGAGTGGGGGCATGCACGTGCGCTTTCCTCCCGAGCTGTAGCAGCACTGTCACGCTTCCCTTCGCGTGGATCAAGGAATCTGTGGCTTTCCCTCGAGGCTTTCCCACGAGGCTTTCCCACAGGGCTGTTTCAAGTGCCACCGTGGTGTGAGTCGATCCTCGGCTTGAAAGTCGAGGCAGTGAAGGGAAAACAGGTTTCCCTGGAATGGACTGAGACACCTGGGGGACTCTGGGAATGGTGGCACGACCGTGAAGTTCCTCTCGCTTTTCCTGTGGATATCGCCTCCTCTTGAGATGCGACGGGAATGACGGGAATTCTTTCCTGACCACACAGGGAAAGTATCCCTCCTCTCGAGCTGCGTGGCGGAATCGGGGCTCCTTGGATGTGGTCGAGACTCTCGTGCTTCCTCTCGAGTTGAGACGGGTATGTCGGGGAACTTCTTGAGTTGAAGCAAGGGTGTGAAGGACCCTTTGGAAGTTCTCGACGTTAGGTGTGTTTCGCCTCGAGACGCCTCAGCGGAAATGGGCCTCATCTCGCCTGGAGGGGAGAACCTCCTGGATTTTCTCGTGTTGCGGCTGGTGCTCTCGACTTACGACGGGGACCTCAGGGACCCGCTCTGGTGGCCTCAGGAAAGGCCAGTCCCCATGCGAATTGCTCGGGGGCCTCTCCGGATTCCTCTCCCGTCGATGCCGGGGCCTAACACCTTGTGTGGAGTCGGTGCCGGAACATGAGGATTCCTCTCCAGTGCTGACATGGATCTTGGGGTACTTCTGGAGCCTCCACCGGGGATTCAGTCCTCGTCTAGACTTAGGTCATTCACGTGCACTTTCCTCCCGAGCTGTAGCAGCAGTGTCATGCTTCCCTTCGCGTGGATGAAGAAATCTGTGGCTTTAACTCGAGGTTTTCGCAGCAGGCTTTCCCACGAGGCTTTCCCACAGGGCTGTCCCACGTGCCACCGTGGTGTGAGTCGATCCTCGGCTTGAAAGTCGAGGCAGTGCAGGAAAAACTGGTTTCCCTGGAATGGACTGAGACATCTGGGGGACTCTGGGAATGGTGGCACGACCCTGGAGTTCCTCTCGCCTTTCCTGTGGAGAGCGCCTGCTCTTGAGATGCGACGGGAACGCCTGGAATTCTTTCCGGAGCACGCAGGAAAAGGATCCCTCCTATCGGGCTAGGAGATGGAAACGGGGCTCCTCTGTATGTGGGCGGGACTCTTGTGCTTCCTCTTGAGTGGAGACGGGTATGTCGGGGAACTTCTTGAGTTGCAGCAAGGGTGTGAAGGACCCTTTGTAAGTTCCAGAGTTTAGGTGTGATTAGCCTCGAGACGCCTCAGCAGAAATTGGCCTCATCTCGCCTGCAGGGGAGAACCTCCTGGATGTTCTCGAGTTGCGGCAGGTGCTCTCGACTTACGACGGGGACCTCAGGGACCCGCTCTGGTGGCCTCAGGAAAGGCCAGTCCTCATGCGAGTTGCTCGGGCGCCTGTCGGGATTCCTCTCCCATCGATGCCAGGGCCTAAGACCTTGTGTGGAGTCGGTGCCGGAACCTGAGGATTCCTCTCCAGTGCAGACATGGATATTGGCGTACTTCTGGAGTCTCCCCAGGGGAATCAGTCCTCGTCTCGAGTAGGGGCATGCACGTGCGCTTTCCTCCAGAGCTGTAGCAGCAGTGTCACGCTTCCCTTCACGTGGATTTAGGGATCAGGTGCTTTCCATCGAGGCTTTCCCACGAGGCTTTCCCACGAGGCTTTCCCACAGGGCTGTCCCTCGTGTCACCGTGGTGTGAGTCGATCCTCGGCTTGAAAGTCGAGGCAGTGCAGGGAAAAGAGGTTTCCCTGGAAAGGACGCAGACATCTGGGGAACTCTGGGAATGGTGGCACGACCCTGGAGTTCGTCTCACCTTTCCTGTGGAGAGCGCCTCCTCTTGAGATGCCACGGAAACGCCGGGAATTCTTTCCCGAGCACGCAGGGAAAGGATCCCTCCTCTCGAGGTAGGAGGCGGAAACGGGGCTACTGTCGATGTGGGTGGGGCTTCGTGCTTCCTCTCGAGTGGAGACGAGTATGTCGGGGAACTTCTTGAGTTGCAGCAAGGGTGTGAAGGACCCTTTGGAAATTCCAGAGGTTAGGTGTGATTAGCCTCGAGACACCTCAGCGGAAATGGGCCGCATCTCGCCTGGAGGGGAGAACGTCCTGAATGTTCTCGAGTTGCAGCAGGTGCTCTCGACTTACGACGGGGACCTCAGGGACCCGCTCTGGTGTCCTCAGGAAAGGTCAGTCCCTATGGGAGTTGCCAGGGGACCTCTCGGAATTCCTCTCCCGTCGAAGCTGGGGCCTAAGATATTGTGCGGAGTGGGTGCCGGTACCTGAGGATTCCTCTCCAGTGCTTACGTGGATCTTGGGGTACTTCTGGAGTCTCCCCATTGGAGTCAGTCCTCGACTCGAGTGGGGGCATGCACGTGCGTTTTCCTCTCGAGCTGTAGCAGCAGTGTCACACTTCCATTCGCGTGGATCAAGGGATCTGTGGCTTTCCCTCGAGGCTTTCCCACGAGGCTTTCCCACGAGGCTTTCCCACAGGGCGGTCCCACGTGCCACCGTGGTGTGAGTCGATCCTCGGCTTGAAAGTCGACGCAGTGCAGGGAAAACAGGTTTCCCTGGAATGGACGGAGACATCTGGGGGACTGTGGGAATGGTGGCAGGACCCTGGAGTTCCTCTCCCTTTCCTGTGGAGAGCGCCTCCTCTTGAGATGGGACGGGAACGCCGGGAATTCTTTCCAGAGCACGCAGGGAAAGGATCGCTCCTCTCGAGGTAGGAGGCGGAAACGGGGCTCCTCTGGATGTGGGCGGGACTCTCGTGCTTCCTTTCGAGTGGAGTTGGGTATGTCGGGGAACTTCTTGAGTTACAGCAAGGGTGTGAAGGACCCTTTGGAAGTTCCAGAGGTTAGGTGTTAATAGCCTCGAGACGCCTCAGTGGAAATGGGCCTCACCTCGCCTGGAGGGGAGAATCTCCTGGATTTTCTCGAGTTGCGGCAGGTGCTCTTGACTTACGACGGGGACCTCAGGGACCCGCTCTGGTTTCCTCAGGAAAGGCCAGTCCCCATGCGAGTTGCTTGGGGGCCTCTCGGGATTCCTCTCCCATCGATGCCAGGGCCTAAGACCTTGTGTGGAGTCGGTGCCGGAAGCTGAGGATTCCTCTCCTGCCGGGGTCCAGCCCCGGTGGATCCAGGGAATTCGAAGGGTGGACGGCGTTGGCGTGGAAAGACTTGTTTGTTTATTAATGTAAGATTAGATTAAGAAACTATAGTGTAGTAAGAAGGTTAAGTGGAGGAAGAGGGCTGAATAGCTTGGTTTACGCGGAAGGCCAATAAAATTCCAGACAAGGAATTTGCACCATCTACGTTGGGCCACCGGCGCCCGCTTGAATATCTAAGGGTGCCTCGCCTTAAGCTCCCTTTCGTGCGGGTCTTAACAGCCGGGGCAAGTAAGTAGACCTGGCGAGCCTCCGCGCCCCAGATGGAGATTCAGCCTGAAGTTAAAGTAAAGAGCAGAGAGAGGAAAGGGGAGAGAAGAGGAGAGAGAGAGACATGGGGGGAGCCAGAGTCCCAAGAAACCAGGCCGAGAGACTAGTTCGAGAAACTGGTCCGAGAAACTGGTCCCCGGCCCCTGGCCCCCATCCTTTATTGTTCAGAAGGCCTTTTATACTTTTGATAAAACATGGAGATCAATGGGTAACACAAAATTATGTAGCGTTCGCAGCCCAGACTCTTTCTATACATCATTTTGTATACAAAAGGTCTCAGGTGATTTACATTATCTTCTGGCCAAGAAGCTTGTTAACACTTTTTATCTCTCTTCCTTAATGAATGTTGATTTTGTTTCCCCTGAAGTGTTTTTCTTTAATCTGCATCTCCTTAAAGCATTAAAGTTACATCTCTATAGAACAAAGGTGCAGTGGGATATAACAAAGAAGGTACTTAACTCGAAGATCTAATGTTGCTAATACCAGGTCTACTACTTGTTTTTCTATATACCAACTATATCTAAAAATAAAGGATATGAAAATTTGGCAGCAAGCATTGACCCAAAAAATGAAACTTTTAATCAGTCCTATTCTAAAGATTTTGACTCTTCGGAAGCCCCTACATTCCTAGGATGTTTTAAGCTTCCTGTGCCTCCTGCGGTCAGGAGGCCTCAAACAATCACATGCGCAGCTGTACGAGTCCTGCAGGCAGGCTAGAAAGCCATCAGAGGGTTTTTGGATTGAAACACTCTTTCAAATGCAGAAGACTAAAGCCCTGAATTGACTTTTTCCAGAAAATGTCAGAAGAGTGGAAAAGCAGAGCACAAAAGCCGGCAGATTTTTGTTGGGGTACATGCTTAGGAATTTCCAGAGGGGTCCCTGAAGTCTGAGCACGCCTTGCGTATGTCAGCTTCCTTCCTCATGACCTTGTCACGGGCGGGATTCCTCACACTGGCTCCCGGCATCTCACCCTTTTTAATTTTAAATAATTAATTATTTATGTTTAAAATCAGGTGCAGTTCGGTCGCGAGATTCCGAATGTTCTGCCGAAGAATCTAGACAATACAGGGAAGAATGATTACGAGGAGCAAGATTATAAAGAGTAGACAGAATAGTCTTTCCAGAAGTTAGAGAAAGTGTGGGAAGTCATTGGCTTCTCCTGCGGTGGTAAAATCTAATCGGGAGTGTTCCAAGGTCTGAATCTGGTTATGCAGTTTCCCTAAGTCTAAACTAATATCTGAGCTGTTCCAAAACACCTAAAACTTGATTTTTTAACATATTGGGCATTTACACTTGTTGAGTCAATGACCGCTGCCATAGTAACAATAACAGTTATTGTAACACAGCAAGAACATAATTATCATATCAATAAGTTGTTACAGTTACAGGACACCTTTAAAACCACAGAAGAGCAGACATTACTTTGAGGAGTTAAACAAGATGAAAACATCCATGGTTCACAAGTCGCTACATTAGGTACGTTAAGTTTTCTGGAATCATTGGTGAAAAGAAGAACATAAGGAGAGGATAGACAAGCCAAAATAGAGTAAATAGAGTCATTTTCTGGTTGGAGTTTGCGCTGCAGCAGCTGTTAGTCCCGCCGGGATCTTGATGTTTCTTTTGCCTCTTCTGCCGGTGGGAGCAGCGGCCTTCACCCCGCCCTCTGACACTGGCGCTGTTACGGGGCTGCGAGTGCGGTGCACTGGGTTCCGTCAGTCAGGCTGGCCCCGCCCACAGCTTTTGGTGTGCCGCTGTTTCCCACGGCGGTGGCGGCAGAGAAGTTCCCTTTTTCTTTTGTGGCGAATCAGTCTGTCCGGGATCTAAATTGACGAATCTGCACCCTGTGGAAAAAATATAAACACTTCCTCGACCCGCAGTAAATTTTGGGTCGGGATCTTTTTGTTATCTGGAGATCTTTTTGCTTTACCAATGGCTTTTTATTTTACTGTTCCAAACGAATCAGCATTTAACTTATTACAAAGAGAACATGTTGTAAAATCTGATGGGGGAAAACTATACTTAATTTCTCCTTTTTTAATTTTTGAATTAACAAAGCACGTGAGGGTAAATGATGCAAGATCTGATCACAAGAATTTTCTATAGCAATCTGCCAATCATCAAACATTTGAAAAGCATCAAGTTGTTCTCTGTTATATGGAATTACAATTTTTGATGGCTCTTTATTAAACAATTTAATAAATCAGTATACTTGAATTAATCTTTTTAATTAATATGTCAGTAATTTTTTTTTAGGCAGAGGCCATTGTTCCACCAAGTTGGGATAAGATAAAACTATTTTTTGGGGGGTCATTAGATGGAACCAATGGGCCTTTTTGTCACAAGCATCCTGTAGGTATACATTTTGTGGCAAGAATAATTTAATCTCTTTTTTTTGGCAATATTAATTTTAATTACTGATCATTTAAAGCCTCATTTACTTTAACAAAAGCCAACTCTGTCTCACTAGTCAACCTTTTTTTTAGAACTGGGATTAGGATTGTTTTTTTTCAGCAATCAAACAAAAGGCTTTAAATCTACAGAAGTCAGTTTTAAATGTGGGCATATCCAATTAATATCACCTAATAATTTTTGGAAATCATTTAAAGTTAGTAAACAATCTCTCAGCAGCCTTAAAGGGACATTATCAGTTTTAAAACTTTTGGCAGACCTAAATATAAGAAGCAAGAAAAGAGGTGTTACACAATATCTTTATAAGCTTTTGTAATGATCTTTTTATAACCCAAATCTGGTCTATATAGCCTTTTAGATGACAAGTAACCATTTAATCTTAGCTTGAATAGTTCCAGCAACGGGGAGCTCACTATTCACCAAGGTTTTAAACTCTCTCTCACCTCTTATTTTATAGCATTTTTATCTTGTATACCACCTTTTGTAATCCCACCAACTCCTTTTCAGTAGTATATGTTGGCCAGGAGCTGCACTAGTCTCTCAGCAATGTAAGAAACGTCTTGTCTATTGTCTAACAGCCATGACATTTTATATCTTTAAAAAATCTTTTAAAGGCCTAGAAGCTGCAATTTTTTGCACCCAAAAAGCTAGATCTAGATCCTCTGGGGCTTTTTTTGTCTGGTTTTTCTGTTTGGTAATAAGGTAAAAGCAAAAGCTGTGCTATTTTTTTTTTTTTTTATTAATTGCACAGTTTTAGCAGGTGGCGAGATCAAAACTTCAGTTTTTTCAGTATAATTAGAATTTACTACACAAGACACTACCGAAATTTCTTGAAAAGAAAGCAAGCTATTCCCCAGTACAAGTCTTACAATGTCCTCAGGCAGGGGACTAGCCACTGGAATCTGAGTCAGGAGTTATTATTATTAAGGTGGTGGAACTGAGGTCCAGGCCTGAGCTAACTGGGGTTGTTTGGTACGGCTTGTTATCTCTGTTTAGCAGGACATTTTGGCAAAAAATGTTCTATTTGGCCTCAAGAGAAACATTTTGCATTTGTAAAGTCCTTTTTATTACGAATATTTTTTTTTTTTTCTGTTTTTCTTCCTTTTTTTTTTTTTTTTTTGGATGAGGCCCCTCCTGAGGGGATTTTATGCAAGGAGCAAGCTCTGTTTTAAAAGCTCTTTTGCTCAAAAATATTGTCACTATCGTTTTCAAACTTAAGCAATGTTATGGGAGGCTTTGGATATAAAGTGGGGAGTTCTTAAGCCCTGGGGAGGCGCAAGCAGAGGTTGCAGTGGTCGCCTTAAATAAGATAACTTTTTTAAAGGTTTGGTTTGTGTAGAGGGGGAGGGGGCTCTCCAGGGCGCTCGGCCGCTGCGTCCTGTAAGCACCCTCCTTCCTCGGGAGGAAGAGTAGTCTCTCTCCTTTTGTTTGCCAATGGCAGAAAATACGATCTGCATAGAAGGTGGAGACCCACTACCATTTACCGCTATAGCCTCTCCCATAGGCTATCTAACAGCCTCATGACAGGGGTCCAGAACATTTGTAATCATATTTTACAGAGCAAAAGCATTTACAGGCCCATGCAAAGTATAGTAAGTTTTTAGCTGTTTTGTTAGCTTCACCCAAGTATCTAAATCCCTTTTTTGGAAACCAAGGACATTGCTCTCATAACAGTAGCCTTTTAATCTTTAATTTGTCTTTTTTGTTTAACAGTTACAAAATTACTTGTATAAAGAGGTGTCATTGTTTTGAGTCATTGTTACCCATGTCAGAAAATTAAGAGTTATAGAAAAGTCTGCCTTGACAAAAAGGTTTTACCTTAGCCAAGGGGGGTTTTGTTTTAAACCCTAAGATAGCAGGTTTCTTTCGAACCTCTAGAGCACCAGGTTTTTCTTAAACCCTTGAACACTTCCCACTCTTCCTCACCCTGTCTATCCTACAGGGGGGTCCGCGGCACCCTGAGTGGGGTCCTAGCCGTCCCGAACACTCAACACTGGGGGAGTACCCGAAAGTACTCCGGGGGGAGTGATTAAGTCACTCCGGGGGGAGCAACAGAGAGTGCTCCGGGGGGAGCAACAGAGAGTGCTCCGGGGGGAGCAGCAGAGAGTGCTCCGGGGGGAGCTTTTGCTCCGAGGAACCTACCTTCGAATAGCCTGTTCCGGGCGCCACTTGCCGGGGTCCAGCCCCGGTGGATCCAGGGAATTCGAAGGGTGGACGGCGTTGGCGTGGAAAGACTTGTTTGTTTATTAATGTAAGATTAGATTAAGAAACTATAGTGTAGTAAGAAGGTTAAGTGGAGGAAGAGGGCTGAATAGCTTGGTTTACGCGGAAGGCCAATAAAATTCCAGACAAGGAATTTGCACCATCTACGTTGGGCCACCGGCGCCCGCTTGAATATCTAAGGGTGCCTCGCCTTAAGCTCCCTTTCGTGCGGGTCTTAACAGCCGGGGCAAGTAAGTAGACCTGGCGAGCCTCCGCGCCCCAGATGGAGATTCAGCCTGAAGTTAAAGTAAAGAGCAGAGAGAGGAAAGGGGAGAGAAGAGGAGAGAGAGAGACATGGGGGGAGCCAGAGTCCCAAGAAACCAGGCCGAGAGACTAGTTCGAGAAACTGGTCCGAGAAACTGGTCCCCGGCCCCTGGCCCCCATCCTTTATTGTTCAGAAGGCCTTTTATACTTTTGATAAAACATGGAGATCAATGGGTAACACAAAATTATGTAGCGTTCGCAGCCCAGACTCTTTCTATACATCATTTTGTATACAAAAGGTCTCAGGTGATTTACATTATCTTCTGGCCAAGAAGCTTGTTAACACTTTTTATCTCTCTTCCTTAATGAATGTTGATTTTGTTTCCCCTGAAGTGTTTTTCTTTAATCTGCATCTCCTTAAAGCATTAAAGTTACATCTCTATAGAACAAAGGTGCAGTGGGATATAACAAAGAAGGTACTTAACTCGAAGATCTAATGTTGCTAATACCAGGTCTACTACTTGTTTTTCTATATACCAACTATATCTAAAAATAAAGGATATGAAAATTTGGCAGCAAGCATTGACCCAAAAAATGAAACTTTTAATCAGTCCTATTCTAAAGATTTTGACTCTTCGGAAGCCCCTACATTCCTAGGATGTTTTAAGCTTCCTGTGCCTCCTGCGGTCAGGAGGCCTCAAACAATCACATGCGCAGCTGTACGAGTCCTGCAGGCAGGCTAGAAAGCCATCAGAGGGTTTTTGGATTGAAACACTCTTTCAAATGCAGAAGACTAAAGCCCTGAATTGACTTTTTCCAGAAAATGTCAGAAGAGTGGAAAAGCAGAGCACAAAAGCCGGCAGATTTTTGTTGGGGTACATGCTTAGGAATTTCCAGAGGGGTCCCTGAAGTCTGAGCACGCCTTGCGTATGTCAGCTTCCTTCCTCATGACCTTGTCACGGGCGGGATTCCTCACACTGGCTCCCGGCACTCTCCAGTGCAGACATGGATATTGGCGTACTTCTGGAGTCTCCCCAGGGGAATCAGTCCTCGTCTCGAGTGGGGGCATGCACGTGCGCTTTCCTCCAGAGCTGTAGCAGCAGTGTCACGGTTCCCTTCGCGTGGATCTAGGGATCAGGGGCTTTTCTCTCGAGGCTTTCCCACGAGGCTTTCCCACGAGTCTTTCCCACAGGGCTGTCCCACGTGCCACTGTGGAGTGAGTCGATCCTCGGCTTGACAGTCGAGGAGTGCTGGGAAAATAGGTTTCCCTGGAATGGACTGAGACATCTGGGGGACTCTGGGAATGGGGCCTGATCCTGGAGTTCTTTTCGCCTTTCCTGTGGAGAGCGCCTCCTCTTGAAATGCGACGGGAACGCTAGGAATTCTTTCTCGACCACGCAGGGAAAGGATCCCTCCTCTCGAGCTAGCAGGCGGAAACGGGGCCACTCTGGATATGGACGGGACTCTCCGATTCCTCTAGAGTGGAGACGGGTATGTCGGGGAACTTCTTGAGTTGCAGCAAGGGTGTGAAGGACCCTTTGGAAGTTCCAGAGTTTAAGTGTGATTACCCCCTACTTGCCTCAGCGGAAATGGGCCTCATCTCACCTGGAGGGGAGAACCTCCTGGATTTTCTGGAGTTGCGGCAGGTGCTCTCGACTTACGATGGGGACCTCAGGGACCTGCTCTGGTGGCCTCAGGAAAGGCTAGTCCCCATGCGTGTTGCTCTGGGGCCTCTCGGGATTCCTCTCCCCGTCGATGCAGGGGCCTAAGACCTTGGTTGGAGTCGGTGCCGGAACCTGAGGATTCCTCTCCACTTCTGACATGGATCTTGGGGTACTTCTGGAGTCACCCCAGGGGTGTCAGTACTCGTCTCGAGTGGGGCCATGCACGTGCGCTTTCCTCCGGAGCTGTAGCAGCAGTGTCCCGATTCCCTTCGCATGGATCAAGGGATCTGTGGCTTTCCCCTCGAGGCTTTACCACGAGGCTTTCCCACAGGGCTGTACCACGTGCCACTGTGGTGTGAGTCGATCCTCGACTTGAAAGTCGAGGCAGTGCAGGGAATACAGGTTTCCCTGGAATGGACTGAGACATCTGGGGGACTCTGGGAATGGTGGCAGGACCTGGAGTTCCTCTCCCTTTCCTGTGGAGAGCGCCTCCTCTTGAGATGGGACGGGAACGCCGGGAATTCTTTCCAGAGCACGCAGGGAAAGGATCCCTCCTCTCGAGCTAGGAGGCGGAAACGGGGCTCCTCTGGATGTGGGCGGGACTCTCGTGCTTCCTCTCGAGTGGAGACGGGTATGTCGGGGAACTTCTTGAGTTGCAGCAAGGGTGTGAAGAAACCTTTGGATGTTCCAGAGGTTAGGTGAATATCCTGGAGACGCCTCAGCAGAAATGGGCCTCAACTCGCCTGGAGGGGGAGAACCTCCTGGATTTTCTCGAGTTGTGGCAGGTGCTCTCGACTTACGACGGGGACCTCAGGCACCCGCTCTTGTGGCCACAGGAAAGGCCAGTCCCCAAGCGAGTTGCTCGGGGGCCTCTCGGGATTCCTCTCCCGTCGAAGCCGGGGCTTAAGACCTTGTGTGGAGTCTGTGCCAGAAACTGAGGATTCCTCTCCAGTGCTGACATGGATCTTGGGGTACTTCTGGAGTCTCTCCAGGGGAGTCAGTCATTCGCAA
>NW_017214633.1:0-14537 GCF_001704415.2 Capra hircus
GAGTATGGCTCTGCAGATGCAACTGAGCAGTTTTTAGACATCACTTGGGGTAGAAGTAGCATGCTCAAACTCGTTGGCAGGAACTGTGCTCTACGTGTGCATTCAGCACTGGGCTGGATGCATGTTGCCAGTGCCAATGGGATGGCTTCAGACAGCCTGCTCTAAAGTGCAAGCACACTAGTGCAGCACGTGTGCTCCAGATTGCAAGCTAAGCGGTCTCAGTACTTCCAGGCTAGAGCTGAGACGCAGTAGTAATGCATGCAGGCTCCAAAGTGCCATCCTACTATTTGTGCCACACCCGCTCTAGAGCACAGTCTAAGTAGTGGTGGGGAGAATCCTCAAAAGCACAGTCTCAGGAGATGAAGTACGTGTTCTCTAAAGCAAAGGTTCAGTATTTGAAGCATGCCTGCTCTAGATCATGGGTCTGTATTAGCAGGGGTATGCCTAAAGTGTGTTTCGCTGTTGAGAGGCGTGCTGAAGAGCTAAGCTCAGCAGATGCAGCATGCCTGCTCTGCATGTGCTTCAGAGGGTTGTCTCAGGAGTTGCAGTGCCCTTGCTCAAGAGTGCAGACTGCAGAGGAACATGTTCTCTTGAAAGCTGGGTTTTTATTTTTGGCTACATATCCAGAGATCAAATTCAGAAAATGTGATACACTTCCTCTGCCACACAAGCTCAGTAGTGGGAACACAAGTCCTCAACCAGTGCAAGCGCAAGGGTTGTGGCATATGTGTATTATGATACATGATCAATTGAGGCAGGAAATGTGAAGTATACACCAGGTCTATAGTTGTGGCACATCATCCATAGATGTACACACAGGTACACTACTCACAGCTTGCACAGTCTAGAGTGCTGGATGACTAGCAGCATAATGGCTGGTATAAAATGTCGCTGGGGTAATTGTTGCACACATCTCCTAGAGCAAGGAAGTGACTTAAATGCTTCAGAATTCAAGGTCACTAGTAGTCACACAGTTGATCTATAATGATGGTGTACTCGTGTGTTCTGAGTAAACCTTAGTAGTGCAAAACCCATAACAAAATGTGTGCACTCTGTAGACATGAGATCTGTACTCCCAGTTGCACGTTCAGTTACTGTGGCATATGTGCAACTAGACCATGCTCTCAGCAGAGCCTGGATGCCAGTACTTGAACTCAGTAGACGTATACCATGTCCTCCAGTGTTTAAACTCACTCTGTCTACAGGACTGCTGGCTCAGTTGTGTCCAGAAGTAAAGTTCAGAGTGCAAGTTCAGTAATTGTTTAGGCACACCTGAACTACACTGCAGGTTGAGTAGTGGTCTGACTTAGCTATAAAGCAACAAGCTAACTATTGTGATATTTATACTTTAGAGTGAAAGTTCAGCCGGTGATGAACTCTTGTCTGGGAAGGAAATTCAGTAGCGCAGGGATGCAGAGTCCAGAGTGTAATACACCAAAAGTGTATGTGTACTTACAACAGGCATGTTTTAGGGACAGGCTCAGTAGTGGCAGGCCATATTCTCAAGAACCCGGGTTCAGGAGTGATGGGATGTATGCTCTACTGGTGCAGTCTCAGTGACAGCAACGCCCTTGTTCTAAATCTTGTTAATAATCTCAGTAGTTGCAACAAGGGTGATCCAGATTGGAAAACAAGTAGTTCCAGCCAGCCTCCTCTAGATGGCGGTCTCAGTACTGACAAGCGCGTATTTCAGAGGGCAAGCTCAGTGTTTGTAGTGTGTGTAGTTTGAAATACGAGAAGGAAAAGGCAACCCACTCCAATATTCTTGCCTGGAGAATCTCGTGGACAGAGGAGTCTGGTGGGCTGCTGTCCATGGGTTCACACAGAGTCGGACAAATCTAAAGCGACTTAGCATGCATGCCAGCATTGGAGAAAGAAGTGGCAACTCACTCCAGTATTCTTGCCCGGAGAATCCCAGGGATAGTTGAGCCTGGTGGGCTGCTGTCTATGTGGTCACACAGAGTCAGACACGACTAAACTGACTTAGCAGCAGCAGCAGGGTTTAAAATCAGTGGTCAAAAGTTGTGAAAAGCTTCCTGCATTTTCAGTCGTTACGGCATGCCAGGTCCAGAGCACAGGTGCGCTTGCTTGTGATACTTACTGGATGAAGCACAAGCCTGAATCAAGATTGCTGGGAGAAATAACAATAGCCTCAGATACATATATGACAAAACCCATATAGCAGAAAGTGAAGAGGGACTAAAGAGCCTCTTGATGAAAGTGGAACAGGAGAGTGAAAAAGCTGGCTTAAAATTCAACATTCAAAAACGAAGATCATGGCATCTGGTCCCATGATTTCATGGCAAGTGGATAGGGAAACAATGGAAATGGTGAGAGACTTTATTTTCTTGGCTCTAAAATCACTGTAGATGGTGGCTGCACCATAAAATTTAAAGATACTTGCTTATTGTAAGAAAAGATAAGACCATCCTAGACAGCATAATTGAAAACTGAAACATTCCTTTGCCAACAAAAGTCTTTCTAGTCCAAGCTATGATTTTTCCAGTAATCATGTATGGATGTGAGATGGACTATATAGAAAGCTGAGCCCTGAAATCTTGATGATTTTGAAGTGTGGTGTTGGAGAAGACTCTTGAGAGTCCCTTGGAGAGCAAGGGTATAAAATCAGTCAGTAAGAAATTCAGTCCTGAATATTTATTGGAAGGACTGATGCTAAAGCTGAAGCTACAGTACTTTGGCTACCTGATGTGAAGAACTGACTCTTGCAAATGATCCCAGTGCTTGGAAAGTTTGAAGGCAGGGGGAGAAGCAGATGACAGAGGATGAGATTGAGTCCATCACCGACTCAATGGGAATGAGTTTGAGCAAGCTATGGAAGTTGGTGATGGACAGAGGAGGCTGATGTGCCACAGCCCTTGGGGTTACAGATAGTTGGACATGATGGAGTAACTGAACTGAACTTGTGTTGGGGATAGAGAATCAATTTCTAGGCAGATTGATAAGAAGTCTGGGCTCTCCAAAGTGAAGAAAGGTGTCTGGATTCTTGAGGTGATAGGGTTCTGGAATTCTCAAGGAGGAGAAAAGGGCAAATAAGTTTGTTTGCTTGCTTGTTTGTTTTTCTCTATATTCCTTAGCCTTAGCCACATAAAGTGTTTTTGCCCCCCCCCCTTCAAACTTGGAACTGATGATTACACAGTAATCAACTCAATTTAAACTCTGTAACTGGGATAAGTTAGGAGGGATTGGGGGCAGGAGGAGAAGGGGACGACAGAGGATGAGATGGCTGGATGGCATCACTGGACTCAATGGAAGTGAGTCTGAGTGAACTCTGGGATTTGGTGATGGACAGGGAGGCCTGGCATGTTGCAATTCATGGGGTTGCAAAGAGTCGGGCACAACTGACTGACTGAGCTGAACTTAACTGAGCAACAAAGTATCATGCTTGAGGACAGTTTCTCCTTCCTGAAAACCTTCTGACTAATCCTAATATTTTAGAAAGTATATTATGGCAGTGAGTCTGGTAGGATCTTTCTATTGTTAAATTTTAATCCTATTATGCTAAAATATAAATTCTGGTAGTAGGTCTGGTAAAATTTTCAGAAACTTGAGACATTATTTTGATTTATTATAATAACTAAATTCAAATGTATGTAACTCCCTTGCTAACACTAGCAATGGGGGCATTCTCTGGCTCCCTTCTGATGTCCATGTCAGAAACTTTCACTTTCCTTTTTCTTACTTTAGTAAAACTCTGCTATGCAAGAGCTCTTGAATGATCAAGCCTGTTCCCTGGTCCTGAATTTAAATCTTCTTCAGAGATAATGAATCCAGGACTATTCATCTTAAGCTATTAGAGAAGGAGAAGTTTCCATTGTTAGGGACCAAACGATGGTCTCTAGGACCTGAGTCATATTTACCAGAAAGAGACAGGATATGCGCTCATCCTGCCTGGCCAATCATGTAACACCAGCTACTCCTGTAACTGAGACAAAGAAATGCCCGTATATAAGCCACCATACTCCTTTGTTCAGGGCTTTTGTCAGATTCCCTTGTGTGGGAAGAGACTTGGGCCCTAGCGTGCTAGGAATAAACAAACTCCCTTCTTGCGTTTGCAATACTGTGGTGGACTTGCTCTCTCGGTCGGTTCGGAGATACGGGCTCAGAGCATAACATGTGGGGGCTCATACGGGATCTCCGTCCCGCCAGGGAGGACAACTCTCCTGGAAGAAGGGAGTAACCTCGTTAGGAGATAAGAGCTCTGAGCACCGGTGCTAATGTTGCAGAAGCCCAGATTAAGTCTGGGGCCCAGTATTGTACTGGGGAGGCATCTGGCTGCAAAGTGCAGAGGCAAGTCCAGCGTAAGGCCGGGGCCCAGTTTCGTGCTGGGGAGGCAGCTGGCTCTGGTTACTGGATTAAGTCCAGCATAAGGCCTGGGCCCAGTTTCGTACTGGGGAGGTGGCTGGCTCTGGTTACTGGATTAAGTCCAGCATAAGGCCAGGGCCTGGTTTCCTGCTGGGTAGGCGGCTGGCTCTGTGAACATCCTGCAGGTAAGATTGAGTGCATTGTCGGTGGCCACCTTGTGTTTGTTATCTGTTTGTCTATTTGTGGTGTCTGCGCTGCTCTTTGTGTGCTCTGTTGGCTCCCAGTGCACTTTCCTGTGATCATGGGACAAACAGCTTCTACTCCTTTATCTCTTATGATTAACCACTTCTCTGATTTCAAGTCTAGAGCACAGAATCTGTCATTGCTGGTGAAGAAACGCAAGTTAGTAACTTTTTGTTCTGCCGAGTGGCCTGCTTTTGATGTCAGCTGGCCACAAGAAGGCACCTTCAGCCTGCCTACTATTCGAGTGGTCAGAGAGAAGGTGCTCACCCCCTACACTACGGGACACTCAGCCAGAGCAAACTCCATACATTTTGGTCTGACAGGACCTGGTGGAAAACCCCCTGGCCTGGCTAAAACCTTTGGTTTTTCAGCCCCTCACTTCTCTTCCCTCTTCCCCACCCTTGCTTCCACAGGTTCCACAGGTTTCATCAGGAAAAGCCAGAAAGAAATCCAAGCCTTCAGCTCCTCCCAGAAAATGGGGCCCCGCCTAGGAAACTTGGGGAAAGGTGAAAAAAAAAAAAAATGGCTGGCGTAGCGGAAAAAGACCTGGAGGTTCCCTCCTCCACCATTCATGCGTTTCCGGTCCCGGCGGGGCCAGCCAGAGAGGGTGGAGAACAGACATATCAGTATTGGCCCTTCTCCACTAGTGATTTGTACAATTGAAAAACGCAGACTCCCTCATTCTCTGAAAAACCACAGGGTCTTATTGATCTTTTAGAGTCTATCCTCTTTACTCACGATCCCACTTGAGATGATTGTCAGCAACTGTTACAGGTACTTTTTACTACAGAGGAGTGCAAATGGATCCTGTCAGAAGCCCAGAAAAATTGTGCCAGGGATGGATGGGAGGCCCACAATACAGCCTAACCTCATTGAGGAGGGTTTCCCCTTGGTGCGACCCAACTGGGACTTCGAACGCGCTGAAGGTAAGCAGTGTCTCCGAGTGTACCATCAGACTCTCATGGCTGGCCTTAGAGTGGCCGCCAAAAAGCCAACTAAATTGGCCAAAATAAATTCAGTGAGACAAGAGCCAAATGAGAGCCCAGCAGTCTTCCTGAAAAGGATAATGGAAGCTTTTAGACAGTATACCCCTATGGACCCACAGGCAGATGAGTCACGAGCGGCAGTTATGTTAGCATTTGTGAATCAGGCAGCCCCTGATATTAGGAGAAAGTTACAAAAGATAGAGAGGTTGGGTGAACAGTCCCTGCAAAATCTAGTGAGGGCAGCCGAGAGTTTTTAATCATAGAGAGACCCCAGGAGAGAGAGAGGACCACATTAAAAGGAAAAAAAAAGAAAATGTAGAGCTGAAGAAAACCGTAAAATTCAAAAAGAGCTGGCCCAGATATTTTTTGCTGGGGTTGAAAACAAAAACAGGTTCCAGAAAGGAAAAAAAAATGGACTCAAAAACTGAAAAAAAAAAAAAAAAAGACAAGGCATAAGCTTGAAAAAAAGCAATGTATGTTTTGTGAAGAGTTTGGACATTGGAAAGATAAATGCCCCAAGAAAAATCTAAAAGAGGGACCCAAGAACCCCAAGAACGAGACTCCCTCTGCAGACAGTCATATCCTCTATGCGGGTGAGGATAGTGACTAGGGGGTTCAGGGCTCGAAGCCCCTCCCCAAGTCCTGGGTAATTATAAATGTGGAGGGAAAACCGGTTGGCTTCATGGTGGACACGGGAGCCCAATACTCAGTCTTAAACCAAAAAGATGGACCCATGTCTAAGAAAAGTAGCTGGGTGCAGGGAGCAACCGGGACTAAACGATATGGATGGACTACAAAACAGCATGTGAACTTGGGGGCCCACCAGGTGACCCATTCTTTTCTGGTGATACCTGAGTGTCCAGCGCCCTTGTTGGAAAGAGATTTACTGTCTAAAGTAAATGCCCAAATTCATTTCAACAACAGACAAGTGTCAGTTCTAGATGGGACCGGGCATCCTCTTCAGGTCCTGTCTCTGGCATTAAAAGATGAATACAGACTCTACTTGCCAGAGGCCCCAGGGACAATAAGCCCCAAAGTACAACTGTGGGTTCAAAGATACCCTCAGGCCTGGGCTGAAACAGCAAGAATGGGACTAGCCAAACAGAGGCCCCCTATCATTGTGGAACTGAAAGCCAGTGCTTCCCCGGTGAGGGTACGACAGTATCCCATGAGTCAGGAGGCTTGACAAGAAATTACTCCTCATATACAATGCCTCATAGACGCTGGGGTCCTAAAAAGGTGCCGGTCCCCATGGAACACTCCCCTGCTGCCTGTGAAAAAGCCTGGGGGAACTGATTTTAGACCGGTTCAAGATCTACGAGAAGGCAACAAACGGGTGAGTGATATTTATCCTATGGTTCCTAACCCTTATACATTGCTAAGCAACTTGCCTCCAAACTACATTTGGTACACTGTCTTAGATTTAAAAGATGCCTTTTTCAGTTTGCCTCTTGCCCCCGCAAGCCAAGAGATATTTTCCTTCAAATGGCAGGAAGGCGATGGTCAGACCCCTGTGAAGCTGGCATGGAGTCACTTACTGCAGAGTTTCAAAAACTCGCCCACGTTAATTAATGAGGCCCTGGACGAAGACCTCCGTGAGTATTGGGTTGAACACCCTACTGTTGTTTTATTACAATATGTTGATGACCTTATGCTGGCAGCGGCTATAGAAAAAGAGTGCCAAGAGGCAACAGGTGACCTTCTCCAGACCTTGGGGACTTTAGGTTACAGGGCCAGAGCCAAAAAGGTCCAGATTGCCAAGCAAGAGGTTACATACCTCGGTTATAAGATAAAACAGGGCCAGAGGTGGCTAACACAGGCTATGAAAAAAACCATCCTCCAGACCCCTGAGCCGGCTAACCCTAGACAAGTGAGAAAATTTCCGGGAACTGTGGGATATTGCCAGTTATGTATCTTGGGGTTTGCAGAAAAGGCCAGGACCCTATACGAAGGGACCAAAAAAAACAGGGACTGAAAACGGACTGAGCCAATGAAAGAGGCCTTCCTAGAGCTCAGGCTAGCCTTCCTAGAAGCTCCAGTCCTTGCCCTCCCTGATCCATCTAAGCCTTTCCAATAATTTGTAGATGAAAAGCAGGGGATAAAAAAAGGGTTACTAACACAGAGATGAGGACCATGGAAGCGACCTGTAGCTTACCTTTCCAAGAGACTGGACCCAGTGGCAGCCAGATGGCCACCTTGCCTCCGTATCATCATGGCCACCACGCTGTTAGTCCACGATGCTAATAAACTGACTTATGGACAGAGACTCTTGGTCTACACTCCTCATGCCATAGAGAGAGTTTTAAAGCAACCCCCAGGTAAATGGATTTCTAATGCCCACTTGACGCACTACCAGGCCTTGCTACTTGACACCCCACGGATTCATTTCCAAATGCCCTGCACTCTAAATCCGGCCACTCTTTGCCCAATCCAGAGGGAAATAGCCCCTTCCATGATTGTGATGAGATACTGGCCAGGGTAACAGCAATGCGAAAAGACTTAACCGATACTCTACTGGAAAACAGTGAGCTAAAATGGTTCACAGATGGCAACAGTTATGTAAAAGATGAACAGAGACGGGTGGGAGCCACAGTAGTAGATGACTCTGCACAGACGATATGGGCAGAGGCCCTTCCCCCGGATACCTCAGCACAAAAGGCAGAGTTTATTGCCCTGATTCAAGCATTAGAGAGAGCCAAAGGAAAAAGAATAACTATTTTCACTGACAGTCGCTATGCTTTTTGCATGGTACACATCCAGGGCCCAATATATCAGAAACGGGGGTTTTTGACAGCTGAAGGAAAAAAATTAAAAGCTTGCCTGAAATCAGTAGACTTTTAGAGGCTGTACAGATGCCTCGGGCTGTGTCATTAGTACACGTACCTGGACATCAGAAGGGTGACAGCTCCACGGCACGAGGGAATCGTGCTGCAGACCTGGCAGCTCGAAAAGTAGCTGATGAAGATTTCATCACCGCTGTGTGGGCGATCGGACTTCCACCTCCAGGTATGGGAACTCTGCCCTGAACCCCTGAGTATTCATCCACAGACCTTGCTTGGATCCAAAAACACACCAACCTTCAAAAAAGTGAAGATGGATGGTACCGAGACCCAGGCGACTGCTTAATACTCCCTGCTCAGTTGGGACGGCAACTATGTGAGCATTTACACTTGTCTACTCATCTGAAAAAAAAAAAAAAAAAAAAGACTCTGATGCTCTTTCAAACTGCGCACCTGCAATTTCCCCGGCACCAGACAACTGTAAAGAACATAGTGTATGCTTATAAGACATGTCAACAGATGATGCCAGGAAAAGGACAACATGCAGGACTGAGGTATTGGGGAAAAGGACCAGGGCAACACTGGGAAATAGATTTCACCGAGGTAACGCCAGGAAAATATGGTTACCGGTACTTGTTAGTGTTGGTGGATACCTTCTCAGGTTGGGTGGAAGCTTTTCCTACAAAGGGAAAAACCGCGATGATAGTGGCAAACAAACAAACAAACAAACAACAAATAAACAAAACATAGTTCCCAGGTTTGGCCTGCCAGTGACCATTGGCTCTGATAATGGACCTGCTTTTGTGAGTCAAATAGTTCAGAGCCTTGCCCTATCCCTGGGGACTAAATGGAAGTTATATTGTGAATACAGTCCACAGAGCTCAGGGCAAGTAAAAAAAAAATAAATCAGACTCTAAAAAAACTTTAACTAGATTGGCTATTGAGACTGGCAGTGACTGGGTGACCCTTCTTCCCTTCACCCTCTTCCGTGCCTGTAATAATCCTTATCAACTTAATCTGACCCCATTTGAAATTCTGTATGGGAGACCTCCCCCTGTATGTCCAATATTTAAAGAGAAAAAAACTACTGCCTCCCACATTGGGACAATTCCAAGAGGCCTTGATGGCCTTAAGCAAGGTGCACTCTCGTGTCTGGAAACTGCTCCAGGAAATACATGTGGGTCTAAATAAGGGTATTATTCCCTCACATGACATTGGCCCAGGAGATTGGGTATAGGTCAAAAGGCACCAAACCAAGGCACTAGAACCCAAATGGAAGAGTCCTTATGTTGTTCTTCTTACCACCCCAACTGCCCTAAAGGTCGACGGTATTGGGCCTTGGGTGCATTGCAACCACGTACGCCCAGCTGCTTCAGCAGAGCAGAAAGACGCTAAGAAAGAATAGAAAGCATCTCTGCACCCGTCCAACCCCCTGAGGCTAAAGCTTCGAAGGCGCCAACAGGACCAGGACAACTCGGCTGGGCCATCTTGTGGATGACCCAGTTACTCTGCTCCGGAGTTGCCAGGGTGAACCCGCATCAACCCGTCAAAATCACCTAAAAACTGCAAAATAGACTAACACGTGAGATGCTTAACTCCACCACTGCAATACATCCACCAAATACTTGGTGGCCAGACTTATACTTTGACCTTAAGCCTGTGGTAAATATACCCTGAAAGAGGGGCAAGCTCCAAAATCATGTATTCTGGGCATGTCCAGGTGCATCCAGGCATAACTAAAAGATCTGTGGGGAGATACAGGGGGGACGCTGTGCTGCCCTAAAAAAAAATGTGTTGTTTTTATGCTGATCACACAAAAATAGTTTAAAAATCTATGGCCCAATAAGAGAGGGACTAGCCCAATGTAAATGAGAACGTGAGGCTCAACAAAGATGGTTTAAGTCTTGGTTTCAACAATCCCTTGGTTGACCACCCTAATCTCCACCTTGCTGGGACCCCTGCTCATACTTCTACTGATGCTTACCTTTGGCCCATGTATTATCAATAGACTTGTAGCCTTTGTAAAGGAACACATAAATACAGTACAGCTGTTCATGCTTTGACAACAATATCAAACTGTGTCTCAGGACCAAGAGGAAGATTCCTCTATATGATCTAAGGACAGGGGGGAATGTTAGGGACCAAACGATGGTCTCTAGGACCTGAGTCATGTTTACCAAAAAGAGACAGGATATGAGCTCATCCTGCCTGGCCAATCATGTAACGCCAGCTATTCCTGTAACTGAGACAAAGAACTGCCTGTATATAAGCCGCCATACTCCTTTGTTCGGGGCTCTTGTCGGATTCCCTTGTGTGGGAATGAGACTTGGGCCCTAGAGTGCTAGGAATAAACAAACTCCCTTCTTGCATTTGCAGTACTGTGGTGGACTTGCTCTCTCAGTCGGTTCGGAGATACGGGCTCAGAGCATAACATCCATACCACAGGAAACCCTCTCAGAGGTTGATTCAGTGGGCCACTTTGGAATTTCAGAGGGTAGTATAACCACACAAACAAAAATCCTCAAACAAAAATCCTCAAACAAAAATCATCTTAGAATTCAAGCCAAAAAGACAATTATCAGTGGAGAATTGCTTCACAGTCTCGTGTCTACCCACAATTAGTGGAGGCTATGTACAGAGGGGCCCTCTGCATTTTCAGTCCTTAGAATAAATATGAGTCATTCAATAAAAATGAATGTCCTGAGGCCAATCTTAGACGACTAATGTGATGTAGCATCTTGAACCACAGAGTGCCAGAGAGACCAAAAAAAAAAAAAAAAAAAGATAAGAAATGTTCCCATGGGAAGGCTCTAAGATCACACTGTGACCCCTGACCTGCACACAGAACAGACTGCGCCCTAGTATTTACCAAAGGGGAGCAAGCCAGCTTCCATTATGGCCCTCCCAGGAGGCAAAGATTCAGAATATTGACAGAGGCAGAAGGCCATAACCTTTTAGGTCCAGGAGACTGCATCTCCTGCAAAGCTGTGAGCAGTCTCTATCCATAAACAGCCTCTAACCATGGGTTCCTGGGATCTGGGACAGTGTATAGCTGCCAAGAGTGTCATAACCTGAGATCAACTCCTCTGAGGAGATGCACAGCTCACCATGGACTGTGTCCTTGCGGAGTGTCTAAGATACTGACCAGATTGGACCTGAGCTGTACACACACAAAAAAAATGGCCCTCCAGGGACTATGACATCACAGCTATCCTGAGAGCCTGTGTGGCACTCTGGAACAGTGTACTCTGGAACATCCTGGAACCTGAGCATCTTGGACCTGGGAAGTGCATGAGACAAAGAGCCCACTTGGGACTATGCTCTGGCAGAACACCAGGCCACTTGGCCTGGGAAGAGCAGGAGATGTATGGCTCAACTGTGGCTGACCATTCATGGAACACCTAGGAATCTGAGAAGCTTAGTCCTGGGAAGTGCAAGAGACAAAGAACACACATGGGACTGTGCCCTGACAGAAAACACGGAGTCTGGACTGCTTGGACCTGGGAAGAGCAAGAACAACATGGCTCAGCTAGGAATGTGCCTTCAGAACACCAGGGAATCTGAACAGCTTGGACCTGGGAAGTGCAGAACACTCACGGCCAACCTGGGACTGCATGCCTAGCACAGGATGGAACCTCAGTATCTTGGGCCAGGGAAGTGCATGAGGTACATGGCCCACCTGTGACTGTGCCCTCATGAAGAACCCAGGAGCTTGAGTGGTTGGATCTGAGAAGTGAACATCACTGTGGACTTTGGCAGACCCTGTGCTTTACATTTACTACAACTTCAGTTCAGTTCAGTCTCTCAGCGGTGTCCGACTCTTTGCGACACTATGAATCACAGCACGCCAGGCCTCCCTGTCCATCACCAACTCCCGGAGTTCACTCAGACAAATGTCCATTGAGTCAGTGATGCCATCCAACCATCTCATCCTCAATCGTCCACTTCTCCTTCTGCCCCCAATCCCTCCCAGCATCAAAGTCTTTTCCAACGAGTCAACTCTTTACATGAGGTGGCCAAAGTACTGGAATTTCAACTTTAGCATCATTCCTTTCAAAGAAATCCCAGGGTTGATCTCCTTCAGAATGGAGTGGTTGGATCTCCTTGCAGTCAAAGGACTCTCAACAGTCTTTAACACCACTGCTCAAAAGCATCAATTCTTTGGTGCTCAGCCTTCTTCACAGTCCAATTCTCACATCCATACATGACTACTGGAAAAACCATAGGCTTGACTAGACGGACCTTAGTCGGTAAAGTAATGTCTCTGTTTTTGAATAAGCTATCTAGGTTGGTCATAACTTTTCTTCCAAGGAGTAAGTGTCTTTCAATTTCATGGCTGCAATCACCATCTGCAGTGATTTTGGAGCCCCCCAAAATAAAGTCTGACACTGTTTACAGTGTTTCTCCAACTATTTCCCATGGAGTGTTGGGATCGGATGCATGATCTTCATTTTCTAAATGTTGAGCTTTAAGCCAACTTTTACACTCTCCTCTTTTACTTTCATCAATAGGCTTTTTAGTTCCTTTTCACTTTCTGCCATAAGGGTGGTGTCATCTGCATATCTGAGGTTATTGCTATTTCTCCCGGCAACCTTGATTCCAGCTTGCGTTTCTTCCCAGTCCAGGGTTTCAAGAAGAGACAAGAAAGCCTTCTTCAGCAATCAATGTAAAGAAATAGAGGGAAACAACAGAATGGGAAAGACTAGAGATCTCTTCAACAAAATTAGAGATACAAAGGGAACATTTCATGCAAACATGGGGCTGACAAAGGACAGAAATGTTACGGACCTAATAGAAGCAGAAGATATTAAGAAGAGGTGGCAAGAATACACAGAAGAACTGTACAAAAAGGATCTTCATGACCCGGATAATCACAATGGTGTGATCAGTCATCTAGAGCCAGACATTCTGGAATGTGAAGTCAAGTGCACCTTAGAAAGCATCACTATGAACAAAGCTAGCAGAGGTTATGGAAATCCGGTGGAGCTATTTCAAATCCTGAAAGATGATGCTGTGAAAGTGCTGCACTCAATATGCCAGCAAATTTGGAAAATTCAGCAGTGGCCACAGGACTGGAAAAGTTCCGTTTTCATTCTTATCCCAAAGAAAGGCAATGCCAAAGAATACTCAAACTACCACACAATTGCGCTCATCTCACATGCTAGTAAAATAATGCTCAAAATCCTCCAAGCCTGGCTTCAGCAATAGGTGAACCATGAACTTCCTGATGTTGAAGCTGGTTTTAGAAAAGGCAGAGGAACCAGAGATCTAATTGCCAACATTCGCTGGATCCTGCATAAAGCAAGAGAGTTCCAGAAAAACATTTATTTATGCTTTGTTGACTATGCCAAAGCCTTTGACTGCATGGATCACGATAAACTGTTGAAAATTTTGAAAGAGATGGGAATACCAGACCACCAAACCTGCCTCTTGAGAAATCTGTATGCAGGCCAGGAAGCAACAGTTAGAACTGGACATGGAACAACAGACTGTTTCCAATTAGAAAAAGGAGTATGTCAAGGCTGTATTTACTACAAGAGCTCCCCACAAACCCCAGCAGTATTTGCAGAGTTCATGCCTCTCCACAGCACAACAGAGAAAGTGACCCTGATAAGGTTCTACTGTCACCTCTTCCTATCAGAGCTTAGATTAGACATTGAAGAGACTTCCAATCAGAGGAGGCCAGCTTAATTAACGGTAAGTCAGGAGAACCACTCCAGAATTGGCAGATGCAATAGATTAAAGTTAAGCAGTAAAATTGCATTGAAGGACAACTGCAGACTTTGAGAAAAGTGCAAGCTAGAACGAAGGATTACCTGACACTGAACTGACCCCACAGTATTTTTTTTTCTAATTCTTGTGTTCCATTATGTTTTGTTTTATTTTATATTGTAATTTTGGGAGTCCAAATTCTAGTCTAGGTTTTTAATTTTTGCTTTCTGATATTTGTTATTAGTTTCGTAGCATTGAGAGTCTATTTTTTTTCCTATCCATTTTCACTCAGGAATTTGATTACAGGCTTGATTGCTCTCTTTCTTTTTACTTTCTTTTCTTCTCCTGATCACCTCTATCTAGCTCTTCCCTCTTGATATATATATATATATATATATATATATATATATATATATATATATATTATATTATTATATGTGAATCTCTTTGCATGTTCAGGATGTTGAGTTATTTCACCACTAATGTGGCGCGT
>NW_017214634.1:0-14532 GCF_001704415.2 Capra hircus
GCCTCAGGAAAGGCCACTCCCCATGGCGAGTTGCTCGGGGCCTCTCGGGATTCCTCTCCGTCGATGCCGGGCCTAAGATTTGTGTGGAGTGGCTGCCGGAACCTGAGGATTCCTCTCCAGTGCTGACATGGATCTTGGGTACTTCTGGAGTCTCGCCAGGGAGTCAGTCCTCGTCTCGAGTTGGGGCATGCACGTGCGCTTTCCTCTCGAGCTGTAGCAGCAGAGTCACGCTTCCCTTCGCGTGGATCAAGGGATCTGTGGCTTTCCCTCGAGGCTTTCCCACGAGGCTTTCCCACCAGGCTTTCCCACAGGGCTGTCTCACGTGCCACCGTGGTGTGAGTCGATCCTCGGCTTGAAAGTCGAGGCAGTGCAGGGAAAACAGGTTTCCCTGGAATGGACTGAGACATCTGGGGGACTCTGTGAATGTGGCACGACTCTGGAGTTCCTCTCGTCCTTTCCTGTGGAGAGCGCCTCCTCTTGAGTTGCGACGAGAACCCCGGGAGTTCTTTCCCGAACACGCAGGGAAAGGATTCCTCCTCTCGAGCTAGGAGGCGGAAACGGGGCTCCTCTGGATGTGGGCGGGACTCTCGTGCTTCCTCTCGTGTGGAGACGGGTATGTCGGGGAGCTTATTGGGTTGGCAGCAAGGGTGTGAAGGACCCTTTGGAAGTTCCAGATGTTAGATGTGATTAGCCTCCAGACGCCGCATCGGAAATGGTCCTCATCTCGCCGGGAGGGGAGAACCTCCTGGATTTTCTCGAGTTGCCGGCAGGTGCTCTCGACTTACGACGGGGACCTCACGGATCCGCTCTGGTGGCCTCAGGAAAGGCCAGTCCCCATTCGAGTTGCTCGCGGGCCACTCGGGATTCCTCTCCCGTCGATGCTGGTGCCTAAGACCTTGAGTGGAGTCGGTGCCGGAACCTGAGGATTCCTCTCCAGTGCTGACATGGATCTTCGGGTACTTCTGGAGTCTCCCCAGGGGAGTCAGTCAACGTCTCGAGTGGAGGCATGCACGTGCGCTTTCCTCCCGAGCTGTAGCTGCAGTGTCGTGCTTCCCTTCGTGTGGATCAAGGGATCTGTGGCTTTTCCTCGAGGCTTTCGCACGAGGCTTTCCCACAGGGCTGTCCCACGTGCCACCGTGGTGGGAGTCGATCCTCGGCTAGAAAGACGAGGCAGTGCTGGGAAAACAGGTTTCCTGCAATGGACTGAGACATCTGGGGGCTCTGGGAATGGTGGCACGACCCTGGAGTTCCTCTCGCCTTTCCTGTGGAGAGCACCTCCTCTTGAGAGGCGTCGGGAACGCGGGGAATTCTTTCCCCCGAAGCAGGGAAAGGATCCCTCCTCTCGAGCTAGGAGGCGGAAACGGGACTCCTGTGGATGTGGGCGGGACTCTCGTGCTTCTTCTCGATTGGAGACGTGTATGTCCGGGAACTTCTTGAGTTGCAGCAAGGGTGTGAAGGACCCTTTGCAAGTTCCAGATGTTAGATGTGATTAGCCTCGAGACGCCTCAGCGGAAATGGGCCTCATCTCGCCTGCAGGGGAAAACCTCCTGCATTTCCTCGAGTTGCGGCAGGTGCTCTTGGCTGACCACGGGGACCTTAGAGACCCGCTCTGGTGGCCTCAGGAAAGGCCAGTCCCCATGCGAGTTGCTCGGGGGCCTCTCGGGATTCCTCTCCCGTCGATGCCGGGGGCCTAAGATCTTGTGTGGAGTGGCTGCCGGAACCTGAGGATTCCTCTCCAGTGCTGACATGGATCTTGGGGTACTTCTGGAGTCTCCCCAGGGGAGTCAGTCCTCGTCTCGAGTGGGGGCATGCACGTGCGCTTTCCTCCGGAGCTGTAGCAGAAGTGTCACGCTTCCCTTCGCATGGATCAAGGGATCTGTGGCTTTCCCTGGAGGCTTTCCCAAGGGGCTTTCCCACGAGGCTTTCCCACAGGGCTGTCCCACGTGCCACCGTGGTGTGAATCGATCCTAGGCTACAAAATCGAGGCAGTGCGTTTCCCTGGAATAGACTGAGACATCTGGGGGACTCTGCGAATGGTGACACGACACTGAAGTTCCTCTTGCCTTTCCTGTGGAGAGCGCCTCCTCTTGAGATGCGACGGAAACGCTGGGAATTTTTTCCGACCACGCAGGGAAAGGATCCCTCCTCTCAAGCTAGGAGGCAGAAACGGGGCTCCTCTGGATGTGGGCGGGACTCTCCTGCTTCCTCTCGAGTGGAGACATGTTTGTCGGGGAACTTCTTGAGTGGCAGCAAGGGTGTGAAGGACCCTTTGGAAGTTCCAGGGTTAGGTGTGATTAGCCTCGAGACACCTCAGCGGAAATGGGCCTAATCTCGCCGGGAGGGGAGAACCTCCTGGATTTTCTCGAGTTGCGGCAGGTGCTCTCGACTTAAGAAGGGAACCTCAGGGACACGCTCTGGTGGCCTCAGGAAAGGCCAGTCCCCATGCGAGTGGCTCGGGGCCTCTCGGGATTCCTCTCCCGTCGATGCCGGGGCCTAAGACCTTGTGTGGAGTTGGTGCCGGAACCTGAGGATTCCTCTCCAGTGCTGACATGGATCTTGGGGTACTTCTGGAGTCTCCCCAGCGGAGTCAGTCCTCGTCTCGAGTGGGGGCATGCTCGTGCTCTTTACACCCGAGCTGTAGCAGCAGTGTCACGCTTCCCTTTGCGTGGATCAAGGGATCTGTGGCTTTCGCTCGAGGCTTTCCCACGAGGCTTTCCACGAGGCTTTCCCATAGGGCTGTCCCACGTGTCACCGTGGTGTGAGTCGATCCTCGGCTTGAAAGTCGAGGCTGTTAAGGGGAAACAGGTTTCCCTGTAATGGACTGAGACATCTGGGGAACTCGTGGAACGGTGGCACGACCCTGGAGTTCCTCTCGCCTTTCCTGTAGAGAGCGCCTCCTCTTGAGATTCGACGGGAACACCAGGAATTCTTTCCCGACCACACAGGGAAAGGATCCCTCCTCTCGAGCTATGAGGCGGAAACGGGGCTCCTCTGGATGTGGGCGGAAATCTTGTGCTTCCTTTCGAGTGGAGACGGGTATGTCGGGGAACTTCTTGAGTTGCAGCAAGGGTGTGAAGGACCCTTTGGAAGTTCCAGGGGTTAGGTGTGATTAGCCTCGAGACGCCTGAGCGGAAAAGGGCCTCATCTCGCCTGGAGAGGAGAACTTCCTGGATTTTCTCGAGATGCCGGAGGTGCTCTCGACTTACGACGGGGACCTGAGGGACACGCTCTGGTGGCCTCAGGAAAGGTCAGTCCCCATGCGAGTTGCTCGGGGGCCTCTCGGGATTCCTGTTCCGTCGATGCCGGGGCCTAAGATCTTGTGGGGACTCGGTGCCGGAACCTGAGGATTCCTCTCCAGTACTGACATGGATCTTGGGGTACTTCTGGAGTCTCCCCAGGGGAGTCAGTCCTCATCTCGAGTGGGGGCTGCACGGGCGCTTTCCTCCCGAGCTGTAGCAGCAGTGTCGCGTTTCCCTTCACGTGGATCAAGGGATCTGTGGCTTTCCCTCGAGGTTTTCCCACGAGGCTTTCCAACGAGGCTTTCCCACATGGCTATCCCACGTGCCACTGTAGTGTGAGTCGATCCATGGCTTTAAAGTCGAGGCAGTGCAGGGAAAACAGGTTTCCCTGGAATGGACTGAGACATCTGGGGGACTCTGGGAATGGTGGCACGACCCTGGAGTTCCTCTCGCCTTTCCTGTGGAGAGCGCCTCCTCTTGAGATGCGACGGGAACTCCGGTAATTCTTTCCCCACCACGCAGGGAAAGGATCCCTCCTCTCGAGCTAGGAGGCGGAAACAGGGCTCCTTTGGATGTTGGCGGAACTCTCGTGCTTCCTCTCCAGTCTAGACGGGTATGTCGGGCAACTTCTTGAGTTGCAGCAAGGGTGTGAAGGACCCTTTGGAAGTTCCAGAGGTTAGGTGTGATTAGCCTCGAGACGCCGCAGTGGAAATCGGCCTCATCTCGCCTGGAGGGGAGAACCTCCTGGATTTCCTCGAGTTCCGGCAGGTGCTTTCGACTTACGACGGGGACTTCCAGGACCCGCTCAGGTGGCCTCAGGAAAGGCCAGTCCCCATGCGAGTTGCTCGGGGGCCTCTCGGGATTCCTCTCCCCTCGATGCCGGGGCCTAAGACCTTGTGTGGAATCGGGGCCGGAACCTGAGGATTCCTCTCCAGTGCCGACATGGATCTTGGGGTACTTCTGGAGTCTCCCCAGGGGAGTCTATCCTCGTCTCGAGTGGGGGCATGCATGTGCGTTTTCCTCCCGAGCTGTAGCAGCAGTGTCACGCCTCCATAGGCGTGGACAAGGGATCTGTGTCTTTCGCTTGAGGCTTTCCCTCGAGGCTTTTCCACGAGGCTTTCCCACAGGGCTGTCCCACGTGCCTCCGTGTTGTGAGTCGATCCTCGGCTTGAAAGTCGAGGCAATGCAGGGAAAACAGGTTTCCCTGGAATGGACTGAGACATCTGGGGGACTCTGGGAATGGTGGCACGACCCTGGAGTTCCTCTCGCCTTTCCTGTGGAGAGCGCCTCCTCTTGAGATGCGACGGGAATGCCGGGAATTCTTTCCCCACCACGCAGGGAAAGGATCCCTCCTCTCGAGCTAGGAGGCGGAAACAGGGTCCTCTGGATGTGGGCGGGACTCTCGTGCTTCCTCTCGAGTGGAGACGGGTATGTCGGGGAACTTCTTGAGTTGCAGCAAGGGTGTGAAAGGACCCTTTGGAAGTTCCAGAGGTTAGGTGCAGTTAGCCTCGAGACGCCACAGCGGAAATGGTCCTCATCTCGCCTGGAGGGGAGAACCTCCTGCATTTACTCGAGTTGCGGCAGGTGATCTCGACTTACGACGGGGACCTCAGGGACCTGCTCTGGTGGCCTCAGGAAACGCCAGTCCCCATGCGAGTTGCTCGTGGGCCTCTTGGGATTCCTCTCCCGTCGATGCCGGGGCCTAAGACCTTGTGTGGAATCGGTGCCGGAACCTGAGGATTCCTGTTCTGTGCTGACATGGATCTTGGGGCACTTCTGGATTCTCCCCAGGGGAGTCGGTCCTCGTCTGCGAGTGGGGGCATGCACGTGCGCTATCCTCCCGAGCTGTAACAGCAGTGTCACGCTTCCCTTCGCGTGGATCAAGAGATCTGTGGCTTTCCCTCGAGGCTTTCCTACGATGCTTTCCCACGAGGCTTTCCCACAGGGATGTCCCACGTGCCACCGTGGTGTGAGTCGATCCTCGGCTTGAAAGTCGAGGCAGTGCAGGGAAAACAGGTTTCCCTGGAATGGACTGAGACATCTGGGAGACTCTGGGAATGGTGGCACAACCCTGGAGTTCCTCTCGCCTTACCTGTGGAGAGAGCCTCCACTTGAGATGCGACGGGAAAGCCGGGAATTCCTTCCCGACCACGCAGGGAAAGGATCCATCCTCTCGAGCTAGGAGACGGAAAGGGGCTCCTCTGGATGTGGGCGAGACTCTCCTGCTTCCGCTCGAGTGGAGACGGGTATGTCGGGGAACTTCTTGAGTTGCAGCAAGGGTGTGAAGGACCATTTGTAAGTTCCAGAGGTTCGGTGTGATTAGCCTCGAGACGCCTCAGCGGAAATGGGCCTCATCTCGCCTGGAGGGGAGAACCTCCTGGATTTTCTCGAGTTCCGGCAGGTGCTCTCGACTTATGATGGGGACCTCAGGGACCCGCTCTGGTGGCCTCAGGAAAGGCCAGTCCCCATGCGAGTTGCTCGGGGGCCTCTTGGGATTCCTCTCCCGTCGATGTCGGGGCCTAACACCTTGTGTGGAGTCGGTGCCGGAACTTGAGCAGTCCTCTCCAGTGCTGACATGGATCTTGGGGTACCTCTGGAGTCTCCCCGGGGAGACAGTCCTCATGTCGCATGGGGGTATGCACATGCATTTTCCTCTCGAGCTGTAGCAGCAGTTTCACGCTTCCCTTCGCGTGGATCAAGGGATCTGTGGCGATCCGTCGAGGCTTTCCTCGAGGGTTTCCCACAGGGCTGTCCCACGTTGCTCCGTGGTGTGAGTCGATCCTCGGCTTGAACGTCGAGCCAGTGCTGGGAAAACAGGTTTCCCTGGAATGGACTGAGACATCTGGGGGACTCTGGGAATGGTGGCACGACCCTGGAGTTCCTCTCGCCTTTCCTGTGGAGAGGGCCTCCTCTTGAGATGCGGCTGGAATGGCGGAAATGCTTTCCAGACGACGCAGGTAAAGGATCCCTCCTCTCGAGCTATGAGGTGGAAACGGGGCTCCTCTGAATGTGAGCGGGACGATCTTGCTTTCCTCTCGATTGGAGACGGGAATGTTGGAGAACTTCTTGAGATGCAGCAAGGGTGTGAATGACCCTTTGGAAGTTCCAGAGGTTAGGTGTGATTAGCCTCGAGACGCCTCAGCGCAAATGGGCCTCATCTCGCCTTTAAGGACGCCAAGATCCATGTCAGCACTGGAGAGGAATCCTCAGGTTCTGACACGGACTCCACACAAGGTCTTAGGCCCCAGCATCGACAGGGAGAGGAATCCCGAGAGGCCCCCGAGCAACTCGCATGGGGACTGGCCTTTCCTGAGGCCACCAGAGCGGGTCCCTGAGGTCCCCGTCGTAAGTCGAGAGCACCTGCCACAACTCGAGAGAAATCCAGGAGGTTCTCCCCTCCAGGCGAGATGAGGCCCATTTCTGCTGAGGCGTCTCGAGGCTAATCACACCTAACCTCTGGAACTTCCAATGCGTCCTTTCACACCCTGGCTGTAACTCAAGAAGTTCCCCGACATACCCGTCTCCACTTCGAGAGGAAACACGAGAATCCCTCCCACATCCAGAGGAGCCCCGATTTCCGCCTCATAGCTCGAGAGGAGGGATCCTTTCCCTGCGTGGTCGGGAAAGAATTCCCGGCGTTGCAGACGCATCTCAAGAGGAGGCACTCTCCACAGGAAAGGCGAGAGGAACTCCAGGGTCGTGCCACCATTCCCAGAGTCCCCCAGATGTCTCAGTCCATTCCAGGGAAACCTGTTTTCCCTGCACTGCCTCGACTTTCAAGCCGAGGATCGACTCACACCATGGTGGCACGTGCGACAGCCCTGTGGCAAAGCCTCGTGGGAAAGTCTCGTGGGAAAGCCTCGAGGGAAAGCCCACTGATCCCTTGATCCACTCATTGGGAAGTGTGACACTGCTGCTACAGTCCGAGAGGAAAGCGCATGTGCATGCCCCCATTCGAAACGAGGACTGACTCCCATGGGGAGACTTTTGAAGTACCACAAGATCCATGTCAGGCATTGGAGAGGAATCCTCAGGTTCCCGCACCGAATCCACACAAGGTCTTAAGCCCCGGTATCGATGGGAGAGGAATCCCAAGAGGCCCCAATGAGCAACTCGCATGGGTACTGGCCTTTCCTGAGGCCACCAGAGCGGGTCCCTGAGGAGTCCCGTCGTAAGTCGAGAGCACCTGCCGCAACTGCGAGAAAATCCAGGAGGTTCTCCCCTCCAGGCGAGATGAGGCCCATTTCCGCTGAGGTGTCTCAAGGCTAATCACACCTAATCTCTGGAACTTCCAAAGGGTCCTTCACACCGTTGCTGCAACTCAATAAGTTCCTCGACATACCCGTCTCCACTCGAGAGGAAGCACTAGAGTCCCGCCCACATCCAGAGGAGCCCCGTTTCCGCCTCATAGCTCGAGAGGAGGGATCCTTTCCCTGCGTTTTCTGGGAAGGAATTCCCGGCGTTCCCTTCGCATCTCAAGAGGAGGCGCTCTCCACAGGAAAGGCGAGAGGAACTCCAGGATCGTGCCACATTCCCAGAGTCCCCCAGATGTCTCAGTCCATTTCAGGGAAAGCTGTTTTCCCTGCACTGCCTCGACTTTCAAGCCGAGGATCGACTCACACCACGGTGGCACGTGGGAGAGCCCTGTGGGAAAGCTTCGTGGGAAAGCCTCCTGGGAAAGCCTCCTGGGAAAGCCTCGAGGGAAAGCCACAGATCCCTTGATTAACGCCTATGGGAAGCGTGACACTGCTGCTACAGCTCGGGAGGAAAGCGCACGTGCATTCCCCCACTAGAGACGACGACTGACTCCCCTGGGGAGACACCAGAATTACCTCAAGATCCATGTCGGCACTGGAAATTAATCCTCAGGTTCCGGCACCGACTCCACACACGCTCTTAGGCCCCGGCATCGACGGGAGAGGAATCCCGAGAGGCCCCCGAGCAAGTCGCATGGGGACTGGCCTTTCCTGAGGCCACCAGAGCGGGTCCCGGAGGTCCCCATCGTAAGTCGAGAGCACCTGCCGCAACTCGAGAAAATCCAGGAGGTTCTCCCCTCCAGGCGAGAGGAGGCCCATTTCCGCTGAGGCGTTTGGAGGCTAATCACACCTAACCTCTGGAACTTCCAAAGGGTCCTTCACACCCTTGCTGCAACTCAAGAAATTCCCCGACTTACCCGTCTCCACTCGAGAGGAAGCACGAGAGTCCTGCCCACATCCAGAGGAGCCCCGTTTCCGCCTCAAAGCTCGAGAGGAGGGATCCTTTCCCTGCGTGTTCTGGAAAGAATTCCCGGCGTTCCCTTCGCATCTCAAGAGGAGGCGCTCTCCACTGGAAAGGCAAGAGGAACTCCAGGGTCGTGCCACCATTCCCAGAGTCCCCCAGATGTCTCAGTCCATTCCAGGGAATCCTGTTTTCCCTGCACTGCCTCGACTTTCAAACCGAGGATCCACGCACACCACAGTGGCATGGGGGACAGCCCTGTGGGAAAGACTCGTGGGGAAGCCTCGAGGGAAAGCCACAGATCCCTTGATCCACGGGAAGGGAAGCGTGACTCTGCTGCTACAGCTCGAGAGGAAAGCGAATGTGCATGCCCCCACTGGAGATGAGGACTGACTCCCCTGGGGAGACTCCAGAAGTACCTCAAGATCCATGTCAGCACTGGAGAGGAATCCTCAGGTTCCGGCATCAACTCCACACAAGGTCTTAGGCCCCGGCATCGACGGGAGAGGAATCCCGAGAGGCCCAATAGCAACACCCATGGGGACCGGCCTTTCCTGAGGCCACCAGATCGGGTCCTTGAGGTCCCCATCCTAAGGTGAGAGCACCTGCCTGCAACTCGAGAAAATCCAGGAGGTTCTCCCCTCCAGGAGAGATGAGGCCCATTTCCGCTGAGGCGTCTCGAGGCTAATCACACCTAACCTCTGGAAGTTCCAAATGGTCCTTCACACCCTTGCTGCAACTCAATAAATTCCCCGACATACCCGTCTCCACTTGAGAGCAAGCACGAGAGTCCCGCTTACATCCACAGAAGCCCCGTTTCCGCCTCCTAGCTCGAGAGGAGGGATCCTTTCCCTGCGTGGTCGGGAAAGAATTCCCGGTGTTCCCGTCGCATCTCAAGAGGAGGCGCTCTCCACAGGAAAGGCGAGAGGAACTCCAGGGTCGTGCCACCATTCCCAGAGTCCCCCAGATGTCTCAGTCCATTCCAGGGAAACCTGTTTTCCCTGCACGGCCTCGACGTTCAAGCCGAGGATCGACTGACACCACGCTGGCACGTGGGACAGCCCTGTGGGAAAGCCTCGTGGGAAAGCCTCGTGGGAAAGCCTCGAGGGAAAGCCACAGATTCCTTGATTCACGCGAAGGGAAGCGTGACACTGCTGCTACAGCTAGAGAGGAAAGCGCACGTGCAGGCCCCCACTCGAGACGAGGACTGAATCTCCTGGGGAGACTCCAGAAGTACCAGAAGATTCACGTCAGCACTGGAGAGGAATCCTCAGGTTCCGGCACTGATCCACACAAGGTCTTAATCCCCGGCATCGACGGGAGAGGAATCCCGAGAGGCCCCAGAGCAACTCGCATGGGGACTGGCCTTTCCTGACGCCACCAGAGCGGGTCCCTGAGGTCCCCGTCGTAAGTCGAGAGCACCTGCCGCAACTCGAAAAAATTCAGGAGGTTCTCCCCTCCAGGCGAGATGAGGCCCTTTTCCCCTGAGGCGTCTCGTGTCTAATCACACCTACTCTCTGAAATTTCCAAAGGGTCCTTCACACCCTTGTTGCAATTCAAGAAGTTCCCCGACATACCCGTCTCCACTCGAGAGGAAGCAGGAGAGTACCGCCCACATCCAGAGGAGTCCCTTTTCCGCCTCCTAGCTCGAGAGGAGGGATCCTTTCCCTGTGTAGTCGGGATAGAGTTCCCGACATTCCCATCGCATCTCAAAAGGAGGCGCTCTCCACAGGAAAGGCGAGAGGAACTCCAGGGTCGTGCCACCATTCCCCGAGTCCCCCAGATATCTCAGTCCATTCCAGTGAAACCTGTTTTCCCTTCACTTCCTTGACTTTCAAGCCGAGGATGGACTCACACCACGGTGGCACGTGGGACAGCCCTGTGGCAAAGCCTCGTGGGAAATCCTCGTGGGAAAACCTCAAGCGAAAGCCACAGATCCCTTGATCCATGCCTATGGAAGCGTGACACTGCTGCTACAGCTCGGGAGGAAAGCGCACGTGCATTCCCCCACTCGAGACGACGACTGTCTCCCCTGGGGAGACACCAGAATTACCCCAAGATCCATGTCGGCACTGGAAATTAATCCTCAGGTTCCGGCACCGACTCCACACATGCTCTTAGGCCCCGGCATCGACGGGAGAGGAATCCCGAGAGGCCCCCGAGCAAGTCGCATGGGGACTGGCCTTTCCTGAGGCAACCAGAGCGGGTCCCGGAGGTCCCCTTTGTAAGTCGAGAGCACCTGCCGCGACTCGAGAAAATCCAGGAGGTTCTCCCCTCCAGGCGAGATGAGGCCCATTTCCGCTGAGGCGTTTGGAGGCTAATCACACTTAACCTCTGGAACTTCCAAAGGGTCCTTCACACCCTTGCTGCAACTCAAGAAATTCCCCGACTTACCCGTCTCCACTCGAGAGAAAGCACGAGAGTCCTGCCCAAATCCAGAGGAGCCCCGTTTCCGCCTCCTAGCTCGAGAGGAGGGATCCTATCCCTGCGTGGTCGGGAAAGAATTCCCGGCATTCCCGTAGCATCTCAAGAGGAGGCGCTCTCCACAGGAAAGGCGAGAGGAACTCCCAGTGTCATGCCACCATTCCCAGAGTCCCCCAGATGTCTCAGTCCATTCCAGGGAAACCTGTTTTCCCTGCACTTCCTCGACGTTCAAGCCGAGGATAGACTCACACCACGGTGGCACGTGGGACAGCCCTGTGGGAAAGCCTCGTGGGAAAGCTTCGAAGGAATGGCACAGATCCCTTGATTCACGGGAAGGGAAGCGCGACACTGCTGCTACAGCTCGGGAGGAAAGCGCACGTGCATGCACCCACTCGAGACGAGGACTGACTCCCCTGGGGAGACTCCAGAATTACCCCAAGATCCATGTCAGCACTGGAGAGGAGTCCTCAGGTTCCGGCACTGACTGCCACACAAGATCTTAGGCCCCAGCATCGACGGGAGGGAAATCCCGAGAGGCCCCCGAGCAACTCGCATGGGGCCTGGCCTTTCCTGAGGCCACCAGAGCGGGTCCTGAGATCCCCGTCGTAAGTCGAGAACACCTGCCGCAACTCGAGAAAATCCAGGAGGTTCTCCCCTCCAGGCGAGCTGAGGCCCCATTCGTGCTGAGGGCGTCTCGAGCCTAATCAGACCTAACCTCTGGAACTTCCAAAGGGTCCTTCACACCCTTGCTGCCACTCAAGAAGTTCCCCGACATACCCGTCTCCACTCGAGAGGATGCAGGGAGAGTACCGCCCACATCCAGAGGAGCCCATTTTCCGCCTCCTAGAACGAGAGGAGGGATCTTTTCCCTGTGTAGTCGGGAATAGAATTCCCGGCATTCCCATCGCATCTCAAAAGGAGGCGCTATCCACAGGAAAGGCGACAGGAACTCCAGGGTCTTGCCACCATTCCCAGAGTACCCCAGATGTCTCAGTCCATTCCAGGGAAACCTGTTTTCCCTGCACTGCCTCGTCTTTTCAAGCCGAAGGATCGAAACACACCTCGGTGGGCACGAGGGACAGCCCCTGTGGGAAACCCTTGTGGGAAAGCCTCGTGTGAAAGTCACTCATCCCTTGATCACGCGAAGGGAAGCGTGACACTGCTGCTACAGCTCTGGAGGAAAGCGCACGTGCATGCCCCAACTCGAGACGAGGACTGACTCCCCTGGGGGATACTCCAGAAGTACCCCAAAGATCCATGTCAGCACTGGAGAGGAATCCTCAGGTTCCCGCACCGACTCCACACAAGGTCTTAGGCCCCGGCATCGACGAGAGAGGAATCCCGAGAGGCCCCCAAGCAACTCGCATGGGGACTGGCCTTTCTTCAGGCCACCAGAGCGGGTCCCTGAGGTCCCCGTCGTACGTGGAGAGCATCTGCCTCAACTCGAGAAAATCCAGGAGGTTCTCCCTCCAGGCGAGATGAGGCCCATTTCCGCTGAGGGGTCTCGAGGCTTATCACACCTAACCTCTGGATTTTCCAAAGGGTCTTTCACACCCTTGCTGCAACTCAAGAAGGTCCCCGACATACCCGTCTCCACTCGAGAGGAAGCACGAGAGTCCCGCCCACATCCAGAGGAGCCCAGTTTCAGCCTAATAGCTCGAGAGGAGGGACCCTTTCCCTGCGTGGTCGGGAAAGAATTCCCGGCGTTCCCGTCGCATCTCAAGAGGAGGCGCTCTCCACAGCAAAGGCGAGAGGAACTCCAGGGTCGTGCCACCATTCCGAGACTCCCCAGATGTCTCTCAGTCCATTCCACAGGAACCTGTTTTCCCTGCAATGCCTTGGCCTTCATGCCGAGGATCAACTCACACCACCGTGATCGTGTGGGACAGCCCTGTGGGAAAGCCTCGTGGGAAAGACTCGAGGGAAAGCACAGATCCCTTGGTCCACGCAAGGGGAAGCGTGACATTGCTGCTACAGCATGGGAGGAAAGGGCACACTCATGCCCCACTCGAGACGAGGCCTGACTTCCTTGTGGAGACTCCAGAAGTACCACAAAGTCCATGTCAGCACTGGAGAGGAATCCTCAGCTTCCGCCCGACTCCACACAAGGTCTTAGGCCCCGGCACGACGGGAGAGGAATCACGAGAGGCCCCCTAGCAACACGCATGATGACTGGCCTTTCCTGCGGCCGCCAGAGCGGGTCCCTGAAGTCCCCGTCGTAAACGAGAGCACCTGCTGAAACTCGGGAATATCCAGCAGCCTCTCCATTCCAGGCGACATGAGGCCATTTCCGCTGAGGCATCTCGAGACTAACCACACCTAACCTCTGGGAACTTCCTAAGGGTCGTTCACACCCTTACTGCAACTCAAGAAGTTCCCCGACATTCCCGTTCCTCTTCACATTCAGGCATAATGGTGGTGTCATCTGCATATCTAAGTTTATTGATATTTCTACCGGCAATCTTGATTCCACCTCATGTATCTTCCATCCAGCATTTTTCATGATGTACTCTGCATAGAAGTTAAATAAACAGGTGACAATATACAGCCTTTGCATACTCCTTTTCCTTTTTGAACCAGTCTGTTGTTCCATGTCCTACTCTAACTGTTGCTTCCTGACCTTCATCCAGATTTCTCAAGAGGCAGGTTATGTGGTCGGTATTCCCATCTCTTTCAGAATTGTGCTAAAACAACAGTATAAGGACCTTTCCGGTGTCAGGCCAAGAATTGTGTTTCCAGTCATTGAGCCACACCTGATCACTGAGCACAAATTCATGAATCTGTTCCTCAAGGGGGAATGATATTCTTTTTTATACAAAACTTAGGCCCTGATTTATTACCTTACCTAATTGTTCCATCTGCTGTGAAATCCCCCCCTTACTTGTGGCAAATCTGCTAACACCTGCCTCACTGTGGAGGGGGTCTCCATAGAAAATTTCATAAGACAACAACTATGGGAATGTGCGGTTACCCGTAATATGAGTAAGTCTGCCGGAAGCAAGCCCATCCATGTACAGTCAGTCTTTATGATCCATTTTGAAAGTGTCTCTTCAAGAGTTTGGTTGTTTCTTCCACCATTCCAGATCACTGGGGCCTATATGCTGTATGTAATTTCCACTGATATTTAGAGCTTCACATACCTGTTAATTAACGCGGCTACAAAGACAGGCCATTGTCGGATTCTATACTGGTTGGAAACCCAAGTCTGGGGAATTATTTCTCAAATCAGCGAGCTACTTCGTTTTCTTTTCAGATCAGGTAGGGAAGGCCTCTGCCCAACCGGAGAAGTACCTACTATTCTAGTAAGTAATGATAACAGGGTGACTGCCTTTGCTTCCCCGAAGGACACTCGCTTTCCTGCATCCTGAGAACTCCACGTCTGAGCCAGTTGGAAAAGCGCTTCTTGGAGGTCATTATTCAGGGGCAATTTCCCCTGGAGCCCGGGGCCATAGGGAGCGGCTCCACACTCCCAGGGAAAGCAGAGCCACAGCCACACATCTGTCCCATCCCCTTTGCTCTGTAGGAGAGCTCTAGTGAGCCTAGGTCTGTCAGGAAAATTCTTGGCTCCTACTATGGGGACACATTCTATGTGTGAAACTGCATCCAGGACCTAGGGGCCACAGGGCGCCTGTTTCTCTCGGGGGCGGAGGGG
>NW_017214635.1:0-14531 GCF_001704415.2 Capra hircus
ACTTCGAGTGTCTCAGGGGAAATGGGCCTCATTTCGCCTGGAGGGGAGAACCTCCTGGATTTTCTCTAGTTGCAGCAGGTGCTCTAAACTTACCACGGGGACATCAGGGACCTGTTCTGGTGGCCTCAGAAAGGCCAGTCCACATGTGAGTTGCTTTGGGGCCTCTCGGATTCCTCTCCGACCGACGCTGCTGGGCCTAAGACCTTGAGTGGAGTCGGTGCGGAACCTGAGGATTCCTCTCCAGTGCTGACATGGATCTTGGGTACTTCTGGTATCTCCCCAGTGGAGTCAGTCCTCGTCTCGGGTGGGGGCATGCACGTGCGCTTTCCTCCCGAGCTGAAGCAGCAGTGTCACGCTTCCCTTCTCGTGGAACAAGGGATCTGTGGCATTCCCTCGAGGCTTTCCCACGAGGTTTCCCACGAGGCTTTTCCACAGGGCTGTCCCACGTGCCACCATGGTGTGAGTCGATCCTCGCTTGAAAGTCAAACAGTGGCAGGGAAAACAGGTTTCCCTGGAATGGACTGAGACATCTGGGGGACTCTGGGAATGGTGGCATGGCCCTGGAGTTCTTCTCGCCTTTCCTGTGGAGAGCGCCTCCTCTTGAGATGCGACGGGAACGCGGGAATTCTTTCCCGACACGCAGGGAAAGGATCCCTCCTCTCGAGCTAGGAGGTGGAAACGGGGCTCCTCTGGATGTGGTCGGGACTCTCGTGCTTCCTCTCGAGTGGAGACGGGTATATCGGGGAACTTCTTGAGTTGCAGCAAGGGTGTGAAAGACCCTTTGGAAGTTCCAGAGGTCTGGTGTGATTAGCCTCAGGGACGCCTCAGCGGAAATGGGCCTCATCTCGCCTGGAAGGGAGAACCTCCTGGATTTTCTCGAGTTGTGGCAGGTGCACTAGACTTACGACAGGGGACCTCAGGGACCGCGCTCTGGTGGCCTCGGGAAAGGCCATTTCCTGCGAGTTACTCGGGGGCCTTTCGGGATTCCTCTCCAGTCGATGCCAGGGCCTAAGACCTTGTGTGGAGTCGGTGCCAGAACCTGAGGATTCCTCTCCAGTTGCTGACATGGATCTTGGGCTACTTCTGGAGTCTCCCCAGGGGAGTCAGCCCTCGTCTCGAGTTGGGCATGCAAGTGCACTTTCCTCCCGAGCTGTAGCAGCACTGTAACGCTTCCCTTCGCGATGGAAACAGGGATCTGTGGCATTCCCTTGAGGCTTTCCCAGCTTTCCCACGAGGGTTTCCCACAGGGCTGTCCCACGTGCCACCGTGGTGTGAGTTCGATCCTCGGCTTGAAAGTCGACGGCAGTGCAGGGAAAACAGGTTTTCCCTGGAATGGACTGAGACATCTAGAGGGACTCTGGGAATGGTGGCTACGACCCGTGGAGTTCCTCTCGCCTTTCCTGTGGAGAGCGCCTCCTCTTGAGATGTCGACGGGAACACCGGGAATTCTTATCCCGAGCACGGCAGGGAAAGGATCCCTGCCTCTCGAGCTAGGAGGCGGAAACGGGGCTCCTCTGGATGTGGGCGGGACTCTCGTGCTTCCTCTCGAGTGGAGACGGGTATGTCGGGGGACTTCTTGAGTTGCAGTAAGGGTGTGAAGGACTCTTTGGAAGTTCCAGAGTTAAGGTGTGATTAGCCTCGAGATACCTCAGCGGAAATGGGAGTCAAGCTCGCCTGCAGGGGAGAACCTCCTGGATTTTCTCGAGTTGCGGCAGGTGCTCTCGACTTACGACAGGGGACCGCAGGGACCCACTCGTGGTGGCCTCAGGAAAGATCCAGTCCCCATGCGAAGTTGCTCGGGGCCTCTCGGGATTCCTCTCCACGTCGATGCAGGGGCCTAAGACCTTGTGTGGAGTCGGTGCCGGAACCTGAGGATTCCTCTCCAGTGCTGACATGGATCTTGGGGTACTTCTGGAGTCTCCCCAGGGCAGTCAGTCCTCGGTCTCGAGTGGGGCCATGCACGTGCGCTTTCCTCCCGAGCTGTTAGCAGCAGTGTCACGCTTCCCTTCGCGTGGATCAAGGGATCTGTGGATCTTCCCTCCAAGGCTTCCCACGAGGCTTTCCCACAGGGCTGCCCACGTGCCACTGTGGTGTGAGTCGATACCTCGGCTTGAAAGTCGAGGCAGTGCAGGGAAACCAGGTTCCCCTGGAATGGACTGAGACATCTGGGGGACTTCTGGCAATGGTGGCACGAACCTGGAGTTCCTCTCGCTTTTCCTCTGGAGAGCGCCTCCTCTTGAGATGCGACGGGAACGCCGGCGAATTCTTTCCCCACCACGCAGGGAAAGGATCAAACCCTCTCGAGCTAGGAGGCGGAAACGGTGGCTCCTCTTGATGTGGGCGGCACTTTCCTGCTTCCTCTCGAGTGGAGACGGGTATGTCGGGGTACTTCTTGAGTTGCAGCAAGGGTGTGAAGGACCCTTTGGAAGTTCCAGAGGTAAGGTGTGATTAGCCTCGAGATACCTCAGCGGAAATGGGCCTCATGTCGCCTGGAGGGGAGAACCTCCTGGATTTTCTCGAGTTGCGGCAGGTGCTCTCGACTTACGACGGGGACCTCAGGGACCCACTCTGGTGGCCTCAGGAAAGCCCAGTCCCCATGCAAGTTGCTCGGGGGCCTCTCGGGATTCCTCTCCCGTCGATGCTGGGGCCTAAGACCTTGTGTGGAGTCAGTGCCGGAACCTGAGGATTCCTCTCCAGTGCCGACATGGATCTTCGGGGACTTCTGTAGTCTCCCCAGAGGCGTAAGTCCTCGTCTCGAGTGGGGGCATGCACGTGCGCTTTCCTCCCGAGATGTAGCAGCAGTGTCACGCTTCCCTTTTCGTGTATCAAGGGTATCTGTGGCTTTCCCTCTAGACTTTCCCATGAGGCTTTCCCACGAGGCATTCCCACAGTGCTTTCCCACGTGCCACAGTGGTGTGAGTCGATCCTCGGCTTAAAAGTCGAGGCAGTGCAGGGAAACCAGGTTCCCTGGAATGGACTGAGACATCTGGGGGACTCTGGCAATGGTGGCACGAACCTGGAGTTCCTCTCGCTTTTCCTCTGGAGAGCGCCTCCTCTTGAGATGCGACGGGAACGCCGCGAATTCTTTCCCCACCACGCAGGGAAAGGATCAAACCTCTCGAGTTAGGAGGCGGAAACGTGGCTCCTCTTGATGTGGGCGGCACTTTCCTGCTTCCTCTCGAGTGGTGACGGTTATGTCGCGGAACTTCTTGAGTTACAAAAGGGTGTGAAGGACCCTTTGGAAGTTCCAGAGGTAAGCTGTGATTAGCCTCGAGATACCTCAGCGGAAATGGGCTTCATGTCGCTTGGAGGGGAGAACCTCCTGGATTTTCTCGAGTTGCGGCATATGCTCTCGACTTACGACGGGGACCTCAGGGACCCAGTCTGGTGGCCTCAGGAAAGGCCAGTCCCCATGCGAGTTGCTCGGGGCCCTCTCGGGATTCCTCTCCTGTCGATGCCGGGGCCTAAGACCTTGTGTGGAGTCAGTGCCGGAACCTGAGGATTCCTCTCCAGTGCCGACATGGATCTTCCGGGACTTCTGGAATCTCCCCAGAGGCGTAAGTCCTCGTCTCGATTGGGGGCATGCACGTGCGCTTTTCTCCCGAGCTGTAGCAGCAATGTTACTCTTCCCTACGCGTGGATCAAGGGATCTGTGGCTTTCCCTCGAGGCTTTCCGACGAGGCTTTCCCACGAGGCTTTCCCACAGGGCTGTCCAACGTGCCATCGCGGTGTGAGTCCATCCTCGGCTTCAAAGTCGATGCAGTGCAGGGAAAACAGGTTTCCCTGGAATGGACTGAAACATCTGGGGGACTCTGGGAATGGGGCCTGATACTGGAGTTCCTCTCGCCTTTCCTGTGGAGAGCGCCTACTCTTGAGATGAGACGGGAACGCTAGGAATTCTTTCCCGACCACGCAGGGAAAGGATGCCTCCTCTCGAGCTAGCAGGCGGAAACGGGGCCACTCTGGATATGGGCGGGACCCTCGGATTCCTCTTGAGTGGAGACGGGTATGTCGGGGAACTTCTTGAGTGGCAGCAAGGAAGTGACGGACCCTTTGGAAGTTCCAGAGGTAAGGTGTGATTAGCCTCGAGATACCTCAGCGGAAATAGGTCTCAGCTCGCCTGGAGGGGAGAACCTCCTGGATTTTCTCGAGTTGCGGCTGGTGCTCTCGACTTATGACGGGGAACTCAGGGACCCGGTGTGGTGGCCTCAGGAAAGGCCAGTCCCCATGCGAGTTGCTCGGGGGCCTATCGGGATTCCTCTCCCATCCATGCTGGGTCCTAAGACATGGTGTGGACTCAGTGCCAGAACCTGAGAATTCCTCTCCAGTGCCGACATGGATCTTGGGGTACTTCTGGATTCTCCCCAGGGCAGTCAGTCCTCGTCTCGAGTGGGGGCATGCACGTGCGCTTTCCTCCTGAGCTGTAGCAGCAGTGTCGCGCTTCCCTTCGCGTGGATCAAGGGATCTGTGTCTTTCCCTCGAGGCTTTCCCACGAGGCTTTCCCACAGGGCTGTCCCTCGTGTCACCGTGGTGTGAGTCGATCCTCGGATTGAAAGTCGAGGCAGTGCAGGGAAAACAGGTTTCCCTGGAATGGACTGAGACATCCGGGGGACTTTGGGAATGGGGCTTGAGACTGGAGTTCCTCTCGCCTTTCCTGTGGAGAGCGCCTACACTTGAGATGAGACGGGAACGCTAGGAATACTTTCCCGACCTCGCAGGGAAAGGATCCCTCCTCTCGAGCTAGGAGTCGGAAACGGGGCTCCTCTGGATGTGGGCGGCACTCTCGTGCTTCCTCTCGAGTGGAGACGGGTATGTCGGGGAACTTCTTGAGTTGCAGCAAGGGTGTGAAGGACCCTTTGGAAGTTCCAGATGTTAGATGTGATTAGCCTTGAGATGCCTCAGCGGAAATGGGCCTCATCTCGCCTGGAGGGGAGAACCTCCTGGATTTCCTCGAGTTGCCGCAGGTGCTCTCGACTTACGACGGGATCCTCAGGGACCCGCTCTGGTAGCCTCAGGAAAGGCCAGTCCCCATGCGAGCTGCTCGGGGGCCTCTCGGATTTCCTCTCCCGTCGATTCCAGCGCCTAAGATCTTGTGTGGAGATGCTGCCGGAACCTGAGTATTCCTCTCCAGTGCAGAAATGGACCTTGGTGTGTTTCTGGAGTCTCCCCAGGGGAGTCACTCTTCGTCTCAGGTGGGGGCATGCACCTGCGCTTTCCTCCCGAGCTGAAGCAGCAGTGTCACGCTTCCCTTCGCTTGGATCAATGGATCTGTGGTTTTCACTCGAGGGTTTCCCACAAAGCTTTCCTACGAGGATTTCCCGCAGAGCTGTCCCACGTGCCACCGTGTTGTGAGTCGATCCTCGGCTTGAAAGTCGAGGCAGTGCAGGGAAAACAGGTTTCCCTGGAATGGACTGAGACACCTGGGGGACTCTCGAAATGGTGGCACGACCCTGGAGTTCCTCTCGCCTTTCCTGTGGAGAGCGCCTCCTCTTGAGATGCGACGGGAACGCCGGGAATTCTTTCCCGACCACGCAGGGAAAGGATCCCTCCTCTCGAGCTAGGAGGCGGAAATGGGGCTCCTCTTTATGTGGGCGGGACTCTCGTGCTTCCTCTCGAGTGGAGACGGGTATGTCGGGGAACTTCTTGAGTTGCAGCAAGGGTGTGAAGGACCCTTTGGAAGTTCCAGAGGTTAGGTGTGATTAGCCTCGAGACGCCTCAGGGGAAATGGGCCTCATCTCGCCTGGAGGGGAGAACCTCCTGGATTTTCTCGAGTTGCGGCATGTGCTCTCAAGGGTTCAGGAGCTTTCCCTCGAGGCTTTCCCACGAGGCTTTACCACAGGGCTGTCCCACGTGCCACCGTGGTGTGAGTCGATCCTCGGCTTGAAAGTCGAGGCAGTGCTGGGAAAACAGGTTTCCCTGGAATGGACGGAGCCATCTGGGGGACTCTGGGAATGTGGCACGACCCTGGAGTTCCTCTCGCCATTCCTCTGGATTTTCTCGAGAACCTCCTGGATTTTCTCGAGTTGCGGCAGGTGCTCTCGACTTACGACGGGGACCTCAGGGACCCGCTCCGGTGGCCTCAGGAAAGGCCAGTCCCCATGCGAGTTGTACGGGGGCCTCTCTGGATTCCTCTCCCGTCGATGCCGGGGCCTAAGATCTTGTGAGGAGTACGTGCCGGAACCAGAGCATTCACCTCCAGTGCTGACATGGATCTCGGGGTACTTCTGGAGTCTCCCCAGGGGAGTCAGTCGTCGTCTCGAGTGGGGGAATGCACGGGCGCTTTCCTCCCGAGCTGAAGCAGCAGTGTCACGCTTCCCTTCGCATGGATCAAGGGATCTGTGGCTTTCCCACGAGGCTTTCCCACAGGGCTGTCCCACGTGCCACCGTGGTTTGAGTCGATCCTCGGCTTGAAAGTCGACGCAGTACAGGAAAAACAGGTTTCCCTGCAATGGACTGAGACATCTGCGGGACTCTGGGAATGGCGGCACGACCCTGGAGATCCTCTCTCCTTTCCTGTGGAGAGCGCCTCCTCTTGAGATGGGACAGGAATGCCGGAAATTCTTTCCCAACCACGCAGGGAAAGGATCCCTCCTCTCGAGCTAGGAGGCGGAAACGGGGCTCCTATGGTTGTGGGAGGGACTCTCGTGCTTCCTCTCGAGTGGAGACGGGTATGTCGGGGAACTTCTTGAGTTGCAGAAAGGGTGTGAGGGACCCTTTGAAAGTTCCAGAGGTTAGGTGTGATTACCTCGAGACGCCTCAGCGGAAATCGGCCTCATCTCGCCTGGAGGGGAGAACCTCCTGGATTTTCTCGAGTTGCGGCAGGTGCTCTCGACTTACGACAGGGACCTCAGGGAACCGCTGCGGTGGCCTCAGGAAAGGCCAGTCCCCATGCTAGTTGCTCGGGGCCTCTCGGGATTCCTCTCCCGTCGATGCCGGGGCCTAAGATCTTGTGTGGAGTAGGTGCTGGAACCTGAGCATTCCTCTCCAGTGCTGACATGGATCTTGGGGTACTTCTGGAGACTCCCCTGGGAGTCAGTCCTCGTCTCGAGTGGGGCATGCACGTGCGCTTACCTCCCAAGCTGTATCAGCAGTGTCAGGCTTCCCTTCACGTGGATCAAGGGATCTGTTTCTTTACCTCGAGCCTTTCCCACGAGGCTTTCCCTCGAGGCTTTCCCACGAGGCTTTCCCTCGAGGCTTTCCCACAGGGCTGTCCCACGTTCCACTGTGGTGTGACTCTATCCTCGGATTGAAAGTCGAGGCAGTGCAGGGAAAACAGGTTTCCCTGGAATTGACTGAGACATCCGGGGGACTCTGGGAATGGTGGCACGACCTGGAGTTCCTCTCACCTTTACTGTTTAGAGCGCCTCCTCTTGAGATGCGACAGGAACGCCGGGAATTCTTTCCGGACACGCAGGGAAAGGATCCCTCCTCTCGAGCTACGAGGCGGAAACACGGCTCATCTGAATGTGGGCTGGGCTCTCGTGCTTCCTCTCGAGTGGAGACGGGTATGTCGGGGAACTTCTTGAGTTGCAGCAAGGGTGTGAAGGACCCTTTGGAAGTTCCAGAATTTAGGTGTGATTAGACTCGAGACGTCTCAGCGGAAAAGGGCCTCATCTCGCCTGGAGGGGAGAACCTCCTGGATTTTCTCGAGTTACGGCAGGTGCTCTCGACTTAGGACGGGGACCTCAGGGACCCGCTCTGGTGGCCTCAGGAAAGGCCAGTACCCATGCGAGTTGTTCAGGGGCCTGTAGGAATTCCTCTCCCATCGATGCCGGGGCCTAAGACCTTGTGTGGAGTTGGTGTCATAACCTGAGGATTCCTCTCCAGTGCAGACATGGTTCTTGGGGTACTTCTGGAGTCTCCCCAGGGAGTAAGTCCTCGTCTCGAGTGGGGCCATGCACGTGCGCTTTCCTCCCGAGCTGTAGCAGCAGTGTCACGCTTCCCTTCGCGTGGATCAAGGGATCTGTGGCTTTCCCTCGAGGCTTTCCCTCGAGGCTTTCCCACGAGGCTTTTCCACAGGGCTGTCCCACATGCTACAGTGGTGTGAGTCGATCCTCGGCTTGAAAGTCGAGGCAGTGCAGGGAAAACAGTTTTCCCTGGAATGGACTGAGACACATGGGGGACTCAGGGAATGGTGGCACGACCCTGGAGTTCCTCTCGTCTTTAGTGTGGAGAGCGCCTCCTCTTGAGATGCCACGGGAACGCCGGGAATTCTTGACCGAACACGCAGGGAAAGGATCCCTCCTCTCGAGCTAGGAGGCAGAAAATGGGCTCCACTGGATGTGGGCGGGATTCTTGTGCTTCCTCTCAAGTGGAGACGGTTATGTCGGGGAACTTCTTGAGTTGAAGCAAGGGTGTGAAGGACTCTTTGGAAGTTCAAGAGGTTAGGTGTGATTAGCCTCGATACGTCTCAGCGGAAATGGGCTTCATCTCACCTGGAGGGGAGAACCTCCTGGATTTTCTCGAGTTGCGGCAGGTGCTCTCGACTTACGACCTGGACCTCAAGGACCCGCTTTGTTGGCCTGAGGAAAGGCCAGTCCCCATGCGAGTTGCTAGAGGTCTTGTCGCTATTCCTCTCCCGTCGATGCCAGGGCCTAAGACCTTGTGTGGAGTCGGGGCCGGAACCTGAGGATTCCTCTCCAGGGCTGACATGCATCTTGGGTATTTCTGGAGTCTCCCCAGGGGAGTCAGTTCTCGTCTCGAGTATGGGCATGCACGTGCGCTTTCCTCCCGTGCTGTAGCAGCAGTGTCACGCTTCCCGTCGCGTGGATTAAGGGATCTGTGGCTTTCCCTCGAGGCTTTCCCACGAGGCTTTCCCACAGGGTTGTCACACGTGCCACCGTGGTGTGAGTCGATCCTCGGCGTGAAAGTCGAAGCAGTGCAGGGAAAACAGGATCCTCTGGAATGGACTGAGACATCTGGGGGACTCTTGGAGGGTGGCACGACCCATGAGTTCCTCTCGCCTTTCCTGTGCAGCGCGCCTCCTCTTGAGATGCGTCGAAACGTCGGGAATTCTTTCCCGAGGAAGCAGGGAAGGATCCCTCATCTCGAGCTTGGAGGCGGAAACGGAGCTCCTCTGGCGGTGGCCGGACCCTGGTGCTTTCTCTGGAGTGGAGACGAGTATGTCGGGGAACTTCTTGAGTTTTAGCAATGGTGTTTAGGACACTTTGGAAGTTCCAGAGTTTAGCTGTGATTACTCTCGAGACGCCGCAGAGAAAATGGGTCTCATCTCGACTGGAGCAGAGAACCTCCTGGATTTTCTCGAGTTGCGGCAGGTACTCTCGACATACGACCGTGACCTCAGGGACAGTGTAGCAGATGTGTCACGCTTCCCTTCGCGGGGATCAAGGGATCTCTGGCTTTCCCTCGAGGCTTTCTCACAGGGCTGTCCCACATGCCACCATGGTGTGAGTGGATCCTCGGCGTGAAATTTGAGGCAGTGCTGGGAAAACGGGTTCCTCTGAAATGGACTGAGACATCTGGGGGACTCTTGAAATGGTGGCACGACCCTGGAGTTCCTCTCGCCTTTCCTATTAAGAACCCTTGCTCTTGAGATGCCATGGGAACGCCGAAAAATCTTTCCTGACTAAACAGGATAGGATCCTTCATCTCGGAAACGGGGTTCCTCTGAATGTGGGCGTGACCCTCGTGCTTCCTCTCGTGTGGAGACGGGTATGTCGGGGAACTTCTTGAGTTGCAGCAAGGACCCTTTTGAATTTCCAGAGGTTAGGTGTGATGAGCCTCCAGACACCTCAGAGGAAATGGGCCTCATCCCGCCTGGAGGGGAGAACCTCCTGGATTTTACCCAGTTGCGGCAGGTTCTCTCGAGTTATGACGGGTCCTCAGGGACCCGCTCTGGTGGCCTCAGGAAAGGCCAGTCCCCATGCGAGTTACCAGGGGGCCTCTAGGGATTCCTCTCCCATCGATGCCGGTGCCTAAGACCTTGTGTGGAGTCGGGGCCAGACCCTGAGGATGCCTCTCCAGTGCTGACATGAATCTTTCCGTACTTCTGGAGTCTCACCAGGGGAGTCAGTCTTCATCTCGTGTGGGGCATGCACCTGCCATTTCCTCACGACCTGCAGCAGCAGTGTCACGCTTGCCGACGTGTGGATCAAGGGATCTGTCGCTTTCCATTGAGGCTTTCCCACGAGGCTTTCCAACAGGGCTGTCCCACGTGCCACGGTGGTGTGAGTCGATCCTCGGCGTGAACGTCGAGGCAGTGCAGGGAAAACAGTTTCTTCTGGAATGGACTTAGACTTCTGGGGGACTCTTGGAATGCTGGCAAGGCCCTGGAGTTCCTCTCGTCTTTCCTGTTGAGAGCGCCTCCTCTTGAGATGCGACGGGAAGGCCGGGAATTCTTTCCCGACGACGAAGGGAAAGGATCCCTCTTCTCGAGCTACGAGGCGGAAACGGGGCTCCGCTGGATATGGGCGGGAACCTCGTCCTTCCTCTCGAGTGGATATGGGTATGTCGGAGAACTTCTTGACTTGCAGCAAGGGTGTGAAGGACCCTTTGGAAGTTCCAGAGGTTAGGTGTGATTAGCCTTGAGACGCCTCAGCGGAAATGGGCCTCATCTCGCCTGGAGGGGAGAACCTCCTGGATTTTCTCGAGTTGCGGCAGGTGCTCTCGAGTTACGACGGAGACCTCAGGGACCCGCTCTGGTGACCTCAGGAAAGGCCAGTCCCCATGCGAGGTGCTAGGGGGCCTCTCAGGATTCCTCTCCCGTCGATGCTGGGGCCTAAGACCTTGTGTGGAGTCGGGACCGGAACCTGAGGATTCCTCTCCAGTACTGACATGGATCTTGGCGTACTTCTGGAGTCTCCCAAGCTTGCGTCAGTCCTCGGCTCGAGTGGGGTCATGTACGGTGCGCTTTCCTCCCGAGCCGGTAGCAGCAGTGTCACGCTTCCCTTCTCGTGGATCAAGGAATCTGTGGCTTTCCCTGGAGTCTTTCCCATGAGGCTTTCCCACAGGGCTATTCCACTTGCCACCATGGTGTGAGTCGATCCTCGGCGTGAAAGTCGAACCAGTACAGGGAAAACAGGAACCTCCTTCCCCACAGTAGGGGATACACTGTCCCCTTGGGCGGGTATCTCCAGGGCACTCGCGCTGGGGGGTTGCCCGCGGAGGTGCGGGCCTCAGGCTCCACGTGAGAAAAGCCCCAAATGGCATTAGCTGCCAGTCCAGACGCTGGCCCCTCAGGTCTCTGGCCGGAGCCTTAGGCTCCAGGCAACTCAAAGCCCTCGGCGGTGGCACTCTGGGACTGCTGTAGGGAAAGGATGCCAAGAGCCCACGGAGGAGTTGGGGAGGGGGCATGGGGGAAACTGGAGGCGAGGACAGCGAGGGATCTAGGTGGAGGCGCTGGAGAGAGCGTCTGGTGTCCCGGAATGCCTAGGAGGAGCCAGCGGGGGACAGTCGAGGACCAGGGACCTGTGGAATGTGAAAAGGCGGGAAATCTCAGAGCAAGGCAGGCTGGGAAAGGGGGGCGTTGGTGGCCAATTCAAAGGGACCTAGGGGCGTTTCCTGGGCGGTGAGTTCCCTTGGCACTGCTGAGGGCCCCTGATTGATCCACTCGGGTTGAACCCATCCCCGCTGCGAGGGAGGGCCACAAACCAAAGCCCCCGAACTGCCCGCCCACCCCAACGGGGATCTTGGCGGTCCAGGGCACAGCCGTGCCCGGGAAAAGCCCACTCGCTCCACGGGACTCCGTCCAGGGTCTCTGCTTGGAAAGAGGCCAGGGGCGGCCCCCTCCATCTACCCACCCAAACCCTATTGACGTCAATGGTGGCGGAGACGCCTCCCGTTCTCCAGAGTCCTGAGCTGCTGGGTCCCCGCCCACTCGGCCAGCAGTCTGCAGCGTGCCCGTGTGCCTCTCCCACCATGGCTTCGTCTGGCTCCTCCAGCACCTCAAGCGGTACGTTTGCCCTCGGTCCCTGTGGTCGGATCACATCTCAGGGGATTTGCGGGTGGCCTGGGCAAGGGCTCTCGGCCAATGTGTTGACCCCCCTCCCACCCGAGAACGGCTGGGACCCATCGGCCAGGCCCGGGGTTCCGAGGCGTCAGGTGTGCCCAAATTCGGAGGGCATGGCATCGTTCGTTCATCTTGCTCCTTTGGCACACACATGGCTTCTCCGTTCTCTTTTCTGGGAAGACAGTGTTGTTTCAGGGGGCGTGCTGTGGGGGGCGGGGGCCGGGGTTGGGGGGTGGTGGGAGCGGGTGCTTTGCTGGGATGAGGCCCTTTATCCTCACATCTTCATGTGGGAATGGGAGTCGGGGAGCTCTGTGGCCTTGCTGCCTTCAGTGGCTTCCTCTGCACAGGGGCCTAGTGGCTTCTGCCTTTTGTCAGGCGTTACGGGGTTTGGGCGTCGCTTTGGTGGCCTTGGCCTTTGCCTTGGCCTGGGCCTTGGCCTTGCCCTTGGCGTTGCCGTTGCCCTTGCCTTGGTCTTGGGCTTGGCCTTGCCCTGCCCTTGAACTTGACCTTGACCTTGACCTTGACCTTGAACTTGAACTTGGGCTTGACCTTGACCTTGAACTTGACCTTGAACTTGACCTTGAACTTCAACTTCAACTTCAACTTCAACTTGACCTTGAACTTGAACTTGAACTTGACTTTGAACTTGAACTTGAACTTGACGTTGAACTTGAACTTGAACTTGAACTTGAACTTGACTTTGAACTTGAACTTGACCTTTGAACTTCATCTTGACCTTGACATTGAACTTGAACTTGAATTTGACCTTGAACTTGAACTTCAACTTGACCTTGACCTTGACCTTGAACTTGAACTTCAACTTGAACCTTGAACTTCAACTTCAACTTGAACTTGTCCTTGACCTTGAACTTCAACTTGAACTTGAACTTGACCTTGACCTTGAACTTCACTTTGAACTTGAACTTGACCTTGACCTTGACCTTGACCCCGAACTTGACCTTGACCTTGAACTTGAAGTTGACCTTGAACTTGAACTTAAACTTCACCTTGATCTTGAGCTTGAACTTGAACTTGAACTTGACCTTGACCTTGAACTTGACCTTGACCTTGAACTTGACCTTGACCTTGACCAACAACGGGAGACCTCGAGATTTGCTCAGAGCACCGGAGGTCCAGAAGCAGGGCCCTGTATCTCCCCTTCCCTTTGTGATCATTGCAAAGACATTCCTAGCTGATAGCGGGAGTGCCCCTGAAGAAGCAAGCAGTGGGAGTGTGTTTGACACGACTGTGTGCCTTCCTGGCCTCAGCTCCACAAGGGGCCTTTCCTCTCGAAGTAGGCCCCATGTCCCCTTGGGGAGGGTGTCATGCCTCTTTTCTCCTCACTGCCAAAGGGTGGAGCCAAGCTCGCTCTGTCAGAGGTACAAAAACAGCAATTGAATGGATTTTCAAGCTCTTGCTAGGCTGCACCCTTTCAGGGCCCACTTTACTGAAACAGGTGCTCTGTGGCCCCTGGTTGGGTATGCAGGTTCACAAACAGGGTGAGATCCTGTCCAAGCCAAGAATTTTCCTGAAAGACCTAGGCTCACTAGAGCTCTCCTCCAGAGCAAAGGGGATAGAGGAGATGTATGGAGGAGTCTTTGCCTTTGCCTGTGAGTGTGGGGCTACTCCCTACGGCCCCAAGCTCAGGGATAACTGCCTCTAAGAAAGGAATGGCAAGAAGCGCTATTCTTGGAGGTTGGGACAGGGAGTTCGCAGCATGTGGGGAAAGAAAGACTTCTTCGGGGAAGAAGAGGCAACCACCGGGGGTGTGTTTGCAAGCCTCTATTTGGAAGGAACAGGTTTGCTTATACAACTCAAGACCTCCAGATCTGCTCCGAGGACTGAAGTTCCAGAGACAGGGCCATGTATCTCCCCTTCCCTTTGAGATCCTTGCAAAGACATTCCTAGCAGATCGTGGGAGTGCCCATGGAAGAAGCAAGCAGCGGGAGTGTGCTTGACATCACTGGCTGCCTACCTGGGCTCAGCTCCTCAAGGGGCCTTTCTCTCCTGGTAGGCCCTATGTCCCCTTTGGGAGAGGGTGGTGCCCTCTTCCCTCCACACTGCCAAAGGGTGGAGGTGGAGCAAACTCGTTCTCTCCGAGGTAAAAAAAAAAAGACAAATTGGATGGATTTTTAAGCTCTTGCTATGCTGCACCCCTCCAGGACCCCACTCGAGCAAAACAGGTGCCTGTGGCCCCTAGGTCGGGTATGCAAGTTCACACACTGGGTGGGATCCCGTCAAAGCCAAGAATTTTCCTGACAGACCTAGGCTCACTAGAGCTCTCCTCCAGAGGAAAGGGGACAGAAAAGACGTGTGTGTGGAGGTGGCTCTGCCTTTCCAGGTCCCAATCTCAGGGATAACTGCCCTAAGAAAGGAACTGCTGCTGCTGCTGCTGCTAAGTTGCTTCAGTCGTGTTCGACTCTGTGCGACGCCATAGACGGTAACTAGCCCACTCCCCCGTCCCTGGGATTCTCCAAGCAAGAACAGTAAGTGGTTGCCATTGCCTTGACTGGAGCGGGACTGGCCACTTTCATTTTTTCACTTTTCATGCATTGGGAAGGCA
>NW_017214636.1:0-24409 GCF_001704415.2 Capra hircus
GGAAACGCGAACGTGCATGACCCACTCGAGACGAGGACTGACTCCCCTGGGGAGACTCCAGAAATTATCCCAAGATTTGATGTCAGCACTGGAGAGGAATCTCAGGTTCCGGCAATGACCCCACACAAGGTCTTAGGCCCCAGCATCGACGGGAGGGGAATCCCACAGGCGCCCGAGCAACTCGCATGAGGACTGGCCTTTCCTGAGGCCACCAGAGCGGGTCCCTGAGGTCCCCGTCGTAAGTCGAGAGCACCTGCCCGCAACTCGCAGAAAATCTAGGAGGTTCTCCCCTCAGGCGAGGTGAGGCTACTTTCTGCTGAGGCATCTTGATGTAATCACACCTACCCTCTGGAACTTTCAAAGGGTCCTTCACACCCGTGCTGCAACTCAACAAGTTCCCGGATATACCCGTCTCCACTCGAGAGGAAGCACGAGCGTCCCGCCCACATCCAGAGGCGCCCCGTTACTGCCTCCTAGCTCGAGAGGGTGGGATCCTTTCCCCGCAGGCTCGGGAAAGATTCCCGGCGTTCCCGTTGCATCTCAAGAGGAGGCGCTCTCCACCTGAAAGGCGAGAGGGACTCAAGAGTCGTGCCACCATTCCCAGATACCCCAGATGTCTCAGTCCATTCCACGCGAAGCCTGTTTTCCCGGCATCTGCCATCACTTTCAGGCGAGGATCGACTGACACGACGGTGGCCACATGGGACATCCACTGTGGGAAAGCGACGTGGGAAAGCCTCGTGGAAAGCCTCGAGGGAAAGCCACTGATCTCTAGGATACACGCGGAAGGGAAGCGTGACACTGCTGCTACAGCTCGGAGGAAAGCGCACGCGTGCATGCCCCCACTCGAGACAAGGACTGACTCCCCTGAGGAGACTCCAGAAATACCCCAAGATCCATGTCAGCACTGGAGAGGAATCCTCAGGTTCTGGCACCGACTCCACACAATGTCTTAGGCATCCGGCATCGACAGGAGAGCGAATCCGAGAGGCCCCCTAGCCAACTCGCATGCGGGACTGGCGTATTCCTGAGGCCACCAGAGAGCGGTCCCTGAGGTCCCCGTCGTAAGTCAAGAGCACTCCCGCAACTCGAGAAAATCCAGGAGGTTCTACCCACCAGGCGAGATGAGGCCCATTTCCGCTGAGGTGTCTCGGAGGCTAATCACACCTAACCTCTGGAACTTCCAGAGGGTCCTTCACACCCTTGCTGCCAACTCAAGAAGATCCCCACATACCAGTCTCACCGAGAGGAAGCACGAGAGACCGCCCACATCCAGAGGAGCCCCGTTCCTGCCCTCCTAGCTCGAGAGGAGGGATCCTTTCCCTGCAGGTTCGGGAAAAATTCCCGGCGTTTCCCGTCGCATCTCAAGAGGAGGCGCTCTCCACAGGAAAGGCGAGAGGAACTCCAGGGTCGTGCCACCATTCCCAGAGTCCCCCAGATGTCTCAGTCCATTCCAGGGCAAACCTGTTTTCCCTGCACTGCCTCGACTTTCAAGCGAGGATCGGCTCACACCACGGTGACACGTGGAGAGCCCTGTGGGAAAGCCTCGTGGGGAAAGCCTCGTGGGAAAGCCTCGAGGGAAAGCCGCAGATCCCTTGATCCACGCCAAGGGAGGCGTGACACTGCTGCCTACAGCTCCGAGGAAAGCGCATGTGCATGGCCCCACTCGAGACGAGGACTGACTCCCCTGGGGAGACTCCAGAAGTTACCCCAAGATCCATGTCAGCACTGGAGAGGAATCCTCAGGTTCACGGCACCGACTCCACACAAGGTCTTAGGCCCTGGAATAGACGGATGAGGAAATCCCGAGAGGCCCCGAGAAACTCGCATGGGGACTGGCCTTTCCTGAGGCCACCACAGCGAGTCCCTGAGGTCCCCTTCGTAAGTCACGAAGCACCTGACGGAACTCGAGAAAATCCAGGAGGTTCTCCCCTCCAGGCGAGATGATGCCCATTTTGCGCTGAGGCGTCTCGAGGCTAATCACACCTAACCTCTGGAACTTTACAAAGGCGTCCTTCACACCCTTGCTGCAACTCAAGAAGTTCCCCGACATACCCCTCTCCACTCGAGAAGAAGCACGAGAGTCCTGCCCACATCCAGAGGAGCCTCGTTTCCGCCTCATGGCTCGAGAGGAGGGATCCTTTCACTGCGTGGCGGGAAAGCAATTCCCGCGCTTTCCCTCGCATCTCAAGAGGAGACGCTCTCCACAGGAAAGGCGAGAGGGAACTCCAGGTCGTGCCACCATTCCCCAGAGTCCCCCAGATGTCTCAGTCCATTCAAGGGAAACTGTTTTCCCTGCACTGCCTCGACTTTCAAGCGAGGGATCGACTCACACAACCGGTGACACGTGGGTCAGCCCTGTGGGAAAGCCTCGTGGCGAAAGCCTCGTGGCGAAAGCCTCTTGGGAAAGGCCTCGTGGGAAAACCTTGAGGGAAAGCCACAGATCCCTTGATCCACGCGAAGGAAGCGTGACACTGCTGCTACAGCTCTGGAGGAAAGCGCAACTGCATGCCCCCACATGAGACGAGACTGACTCCCCTGGGAGTCTCCAGAAGTAGCCCCAAGATCCATGTCAGCACTGGAGAGGAATCCTCAGGTTCACGCACCGACTCCACACAAGGTCTTAGGTCCCGCATCGATGGGAGAGGAATCCCGAGAGCCCCGAGAAACGCGCATGTGGACTGGCCTTAACTGAGGCCACCAGAGCCGGCGTCCCTGTGATCCCCGTAAGTTACGTCGCGAGAGCACCTGCAGCAACTTGAGAAAATCCAGGAGGTTTTCCCCTCCAGGCGACATGAGGCCCATTTCCGCAGAGGCCGTCTCGAGGCCTAATCAAACCTTAAACTCTGGAACTTCCAAAGGCGTCCTTCACACCCTTGATGCAACTCAAGCAATTCCCCGAAATACCCGTCTCCACTTAGAGAGGAAGCACGAGAGTCCCGCCCACATCCAGAGGAGCCCCGTTTCCGCCTCCTTAGCTCGAGAGAGGATCCTTTCCCTGCGTGGTCGGGAAAGAATTCCCAGCGTTCCCGTCGCATCTCAAGAGGAGGCGCTCTCCACAGGAAAGGCGAGAGGAACTCCAGGGTCGTGCCACCATTCCCAGAGTCCCCCAGATGTCTCAGTCCATTCCAGGGAAACCTGTTTTCCCTGCACTGCCTCGACTTTCAAGCTCGAGGATCGACTCACACCACGGTGGCACGTGGTACAAGCCCTGTGGGAAAGCCTCGTGGGAAAGCCTCGTGGAAAGCCTCAGGGAAAGCCACAGATCCCTTGATCCATCGCGAAAGGGAAGCGTGACACTGCTGCTACAGCTCGGGAGGAAAGCGCACGTGCATGCCCCACTCGAGACGAGTACTGACTCCCTGGGGAGACTCCAGAAGTACCCAATATCCATGTCAGCACTGGAGAGGAATCCTCAGGTTCCGGCACCGACTCCAACAAGGTCTTAGCCCCGGCATCGATCGGGAGAGGAATCCCGAGAGGCCCCGAGCAACTGCATATGGGGACTGGCCTTTCCTGAGGCCACCAGAGCGGGTCCCTGTGGTCCCCATCGTAAGTCGAGAGCACCTGCCGCAACTCCGAGAAAATCCAGGAGGTTCTCCCCTCCAGGCGAGATGAGGCCCATTTCCGCTGAGGCGACTAGGGGTAATCACACTTAAACTCTGGAACTTCCAAAGGGTCCTTCACACCCTTGCTGCAACTCAAGAAGTTCCCCGACATACCCGTCTCCACTCTAGAGGAAGATCGGAGAGTCCCGTCCATATCCAGAGTGGCCCCGTTTCCGCCTGCTAGCTCGAGAGGAGGGATCCTTTCCCTGTGTGGTCGAGAAAGAATTCCTAGCGTTCCCGTCGCATCTCAAGAGGAGGCGCTCTCCACAGGAAAGGCGAGAAGAACTCCAGGATCAGGCCCCATTCCCAGAGTCCCCCAGATGCCTCAGTCCATTCCAGGGAAACCTGTTTTCCCAGCACTGCCTCGACTGTCAAGCCGAGGATCGACTCACATCCACGGTGGCACGTGGGACAGCCCTGTGGGAAAGCCTCGTGGGAAAGCCTCGTGGGAAAGCCTCCAGGGAAAGCCTCTGATCCCTATATCCACGCGAAAGGGAAGCGTGACACTGCTGCTACAGCTCTGGAGGAAAGCGCACGTGCATGCCCCCACTCGAGACGAGGACTGATTCCCCTGGGGAGACTCCAGAAGTACGCCAATATCCATGTCTGCACTGGAGAGGAATCCTCAGGTTCCGGCACCGACTCCACACAAGGTCTTAGGCCCCTGGCATCGATGGGAGAGGAATCCCGAGAGGCCCCTGAGCAACTCGCATGGGTACTGGCCTTTCCTGAGGAAACCAGTGCGGGCCCCTGAGGTCCCCATCGTAAAGTCGAGAGCACCTGCCGCAACTCGAGAAAATCCAGGAGGTTCTCCCCTCCAGGCGAGATGAGGCCCATTTCCCCTGAGGCGTCTCGAGGCTAATTCACACCTAACCTCTGGAACTTTCAAAGGGTCCTTCACACCCTTGCTGCAACTCAAGAAGTTCCCCGACATACCCGTCTACACTCGAGAGGAAGCACGAGAGTCCCGCCCACATCCAGAGGAGCCCCGTTTCCGCCTCCTAGCTCGAGAGGAGGGATCCTTTCCCTGCGTGCTCTGGAAAGAATTCCCGGCGTTCCCGTCCCATCTCAAGAGGAGGCGCTCTCCACAGGAAAGCGGAGAGGAACTCCAGGTTCCTGCCACCATTCCCAGAGTCCCCCAGATGTCTCCGTCCATTCCAGGGAAACCTGATTTCCCTGCACTGCGTCGACTTTCAAGCCGAGGATCGACTCACACCACGGTGGCATGTGGGATCGCCCTGTGGGAAAGCCTCGTGGGAAAGCCTCGTGGGAAAGCCTCGTCGGAAAGCCTCGAGGGAAAGCCACAGATCCCTTGATCCACGCGAATGGAAGCGCGACACTGCTGCTACAGCTCGAGAGGAAAGCGCACGTGCATGCCCCCACTCGAGTCGAGGACTGACTCCAATGGGGAGACTCCAGAAGTACCCCAAGATCCACGTAAGCACTGGAGAGGAATCCTCAGGTACCGGCACCCACTCCACACAATATCTTAGGCCCCAGCTTCGACGGGAGAGGAATCCCGAGAGGTCCCCTGGCAACTCGCATAGGGACTGGCCTTTCCTGAGGCCACCAGAGCGGGTCCCTGAGGTCCCCGTCGTAAGTCGAGAGCACCTGCCTGCAACTCGAGAAACATTCAGGACGTTCTCCCCTCCAGGCGAGATGAGGCCCATTTCCGCTGAGGTGTCTCGAGGCTAATCACACCTAACCTCTGGAATTTCCAAAGGGTCCTTCACACCCTTGCTGCAACTCAAGAAGTTCCCCGACATACCTGTCTCCACTCGAGAGGAAACACGAAGTCCCACACACATCGACAGTAGCCCCCTTTCCGCCTCCTACCTCGAGAGGAGGGATCCTTTCCCTGCGTGGTCGGGAAAGAATTCCCGGCGTTTCCGTGGCATCCTAAGAGGAGGCGCTCTCCAGAGGAAAGGTGAGACGAACTCCAGGGTCTTGCCACCATTCCCAGAGTCCACCAGATGTCTCCGTCCATTCCAGGGAAACCTCTTTTCCCTGCACTGCCTCGACTTTCAAGCCGAGGATCGACTCACACCACGGTGACACGAGGGACAGCCCTGTGGGAAAGCCTCGTGGGAAAGCCTCGTGGGAAAGCCTCGTGGAAAGCCTCGAGGGAAAGCCACAGATCCCTTGATCCATGCGAAGGGAAGCGCGACACTGCTGCTACAGCTCGGGAGGAAAGCGAACGTGCATGACCCCACTCGAGACGAGGACTGACTCCCCTGGGGAGACTCCAGAAATATCCCAAGATTGATGTCAGCACTGGAGAGGAATCCTCAGGTTCCGGCAATGACCCCACACAAGGTCTTAGGCCCCAGCATCGACGGGAGGGGAATCCCGACAGGCGCCCGAGCAACTCGCATGAGGACTGGCCTTTCCTGAGGCCACCAGAGCGGGTCCCTGAGGTCCCCGTCGTAAGTCGAGAGCACCTGCCGCAACTCGAGAAAATCTAGGAGGTTCTCCCCTCCAGGCGAGGTGAGGCTACTTTCTGCTGAGGCGTCTTGATGCTAATCACACCTACCCTCTGGAACTTTCAAAGGGTCCTTCACACCCGTGCTGCAACTCAACAAGTTCCCGGATATACCCGTCTCCACTCGAGAGGAAGCACGAGCGTCCCGCCCACATCCAGAGGAGCCCCGTTACTGCCTCCTAGCTCGAGAGGTGGGATCCTTTCCCCGCAGGCTCGGGAAAGATTCCCGGCGTTCCCGTTGCATCTCAAGAGGAGGCGCTCTCCACCTGAAAGGCGAGAGGGACTCCAAGAGTCGTGCCACCATTCCCAGATACCCCAGATGTCTCAGTCCATTCCACGGAAGCCTGTTTTCCCGGCATTGCATCAACTTTCAGGCCGAGGATCGACTGACACGACGGTGGCACATGGGACATCACTGTGGGAAAGCGACGTGGGAAAGCCTCGTGGAAAGCCTCGAGGGAAAGCCACTGATCCCTAGGATACACGGGAAGGGAAGCGTGACACTGCTGCTACAGCTCGGGAGGAAAGCGCACGTGCATGCCCCCACTCGAGACAAGGACTGACTCCCCTGAGGAGACTCCAGAAATACCCCAAGATCCATGTCAGCACTGGAGAGGAATCCTCAGGTTCTGGCACCGACTCCACACAATGTCTTAGGCATCGGCATCGACAGGAGAGGAATCCCGAGAGGCCCCCTAGCAACTCGCATGGGGACTGGCGTTTCCTGAGGCCACCAGAGCGGGTCCCTGAGGTCCCCGTCGTAAGTCGAGAGCACCTGCCGCAACTCGAGAAAATCCAGGAGGTTCTACCCACCAGGCGAGATGAGGCCCATTTCCGCTGAGGTGTCTCGAGGCTAATCACACCTAACCTCTGGAACTTCCAGAGGGTCCTTCACACCCTTGCTGCAACTCAAGAAGATCCCCGACATACCAGTCTCCACCCGAGAGGAAGCACGAGAGACCCGCCCACATCCAGAGGAGCCCCGTTCCTGCCTCCTAGCTCGAGAGGAGGGATCCTTTCCCTGCAGGTTCGGGAAAAATTCCCGGCGTTCCCGTCGCATCTCAAGAGGAGGCGCTCTCCACAGGAAAGGCGAGAGGAACTCCAGGGTCGTGCCACCATTCCCAGAGTCCCCCAGATGTCTCAGTCCATTCCAGGGAAACCTGTTTTCCCTGCACTGCCTCGACTTTCAAGCCGAGGATCGGCTCACACCACGGTGACACGTGGGAGAGCCCTGTGGGAAAGCCTCGTGGGAAAGCCTCGTGGGAAAGCCTCGAGGGAAAGCCGCAGATCCCTTGATCCACGCCAAGGGAGGCGTGACACTGCTGCTACAGCTCCGGAGGAAAGCGCATGTGCATGGCCCCACTCGAGACGAGGACTGACTCCCCTGGGGAGACTCCAGAAGTACCCCAAGATCCATGTCAGCACTGGAGAGGAATCCTCAGGTTCAGGCACCGACTCCACACAAGGTCTTAGGCCCTGGAATAGACGGGAGAGGAATCCCGAGAGGCCCCCGAGCAACTCGCATGGGGACTGGCCTTTCCTGAGGCCACCACAGCGAGTCCCTGAGGTCCCCTTCGTAAGTCGAGAGCACCTGACGGAACTCGAGAAAATCCAGGAGGTTCTCCCCTCCAGGCGAGATGATGCCCATTTGCGCTGAGGCGTCTCGAGGCTAATCACACCTAACCTCTGGAACTTACAAAGGGTCCTTCACACCCTTGCTGCAACTCAAGAAGTTCCCCGACATACCCGTCTCCACTCGAGAAGAAGCACGAGAGTCCTGCCACATCCAGAGGAGCCTCGTTTCCGCCTCATGGCTCGAGAGGAGGGATCCTTTCACTGCGTGGTCGGGAAAGAATTCCCGGCTTTCCCCTCGCATCTCAAGAGGAGACGCTCTCCACAGGAAAGGCGAGAGGAACTCCAGGGTCGTGCCACCATTCCCAGAGTCCCCCAGATGTCTCAGTCCATTCAAGGGAAACCTGTTTTCCCTGCACTGCCTCGACTTTCAAGCCGAGGATCGACTCACACAACGGTGACACGTGGGTCAGCCCTGTGGGAAAGCCTCGTGGGAAAGCCTCGTGGGAAAGCCTCTTGGGAAAGCCTCGTGGGAAAACCTTGAGGGAAAGCCACAGATCCCTTGATCCACGCGAAGGGAAGCGTGACACTGCTGCTACAGCTCTGGAGGAAAGCGCAACTGCATGCCCCCACATGAGACGAGGACTGACTCCCCTGGGGAGTCTCCAGAAGTAGCCCAAGATCCATGTCAGCACTGGAGAGGAATCCTCAGGTTCAGGCACCGACTCCACACAAGGTCTTAGGTCCCGGCATCGATGGGAGAGGAATCCCGAGAGGCCCCCGAGAAACGCGCATGTGGACTGGCCTTAACTGAGGCCACCAGAGCGGGTCCCTGTGATCCCCGTAGTACGTCGAGAGCACCTGCAGCAACTTGAGAAAATCCAGGAGGTTTTCCCCTCCAGGCGACATGAGGCCCATTTCCGCAGAGGCGTCTCGAGGCTAATCAAACCTAAACTCTGGAACTTCCAAAGGGTCCTTCACACCCTTGATGCAACTCAAGAATTTCCCCGAAATACCCGTCTCCACTTGAGAGGAAGCACGAGAGTCCCGCCCACATCCAGAGGAGCCCCGATTCCACCTTTTAGCTCGAGAGGTTTGATCCTTTCCCTGCGTGGTCGGGAAAGAATTCGCAGCATTCCCGTCAAATCTCAAGAGGTGGCGCTCTCCAGAGGAAAGGCGAGAGGACTCCAGGGTCGTGCCACCATTCCCAGAGTCCCCCAGATGTCTCAGTCCATTCCAGGGAAACCTGTATTCCCTGCACTGCCTCGACTTTATAGTCGAGGATCGACTCACACCACAGTGGCACGTGGTACAGCCCTGTGGGAAAGCCTCGTGGGAAAGCCTCAAGGGAAAGCCACAGATCCCTTGATCCATGCGAAGGGAAGCGGGACACTGCTGCTACAGCTCGGGAGGAAAGCGCACGTGCATGGCCCCACTCGAGACGAGTAGTGACACCCCTGGGGGGACTCCAGAAGTACCCCATATCCATGTCAGAAGTGGAGAGGAATCCTCAGGTTCCGGCACCGACTCCAAACAAGGTCTTAGACCCCGGCATCGTCGGGAGAGGAATCCCGAGAGGCCCCAGAGCAACGCATATGGGGACTGGCCTTTCCTGAGGCCACCAGAGCGGGTCCCTGTGGTCCCCATCGTAAGTCGAGAGCACCTGCCGCAACTCCAGAAAATCCAGGAGGTTCTCCCCTCCAGGCGAGATGAGGCCCATTTCCGCTGAGGCAACTAGGGGGTAATCACACTTAAACTCTGGAACTTCCAAAGGGTCCTTCACACCCTTGCTGCAAATCAAGAAGTTCCCCGACATACCCGTCTCCACTCTAGAGGAATCGGAGAGTCCCGTCCATATCCAGAGTGGCCCCGTTTCCGCCTGCTAGCTCGAGAGGAGGGATCCTTTCCCTGTGTGGTCGAGAAAGAATTCCTAGCGTTCCCGTCGCATCTCAAGAGGAGGCGCTCTCCACAGGAAAGGCGAGAAGAACTCCAGGATCAGGCCCCATTCCCAAGGTCCCCCAGATGCCTCAGTCCATTCCAGGGAAACCTGTTTTCCCAGCACTGCCTCGACTGTCAAGCCGAGGATCGACTCACTCCACGGTGGCACGTGGGACAGCCCTGTGGGAAAGCCTCGTGGGAAAGCCTCGTGGGAAAGCCTCCAGGGAAAGCCTCTGATCCCTATATCCACGCAAAGGGAAGCGTGACACTGCTGCTACAGCTCTGGAGGAAAGCGCACGTGCATGCCCCCACTCGAGACGAGGACTGATTCCCCTGGGGAGACTCCAGAAGTACGCCAATATCCATGTCTGCACTGGAGAGGAATCCTCAGGTTCCGGCACCGACTCCACACAAGGTCTTAGGCCCTGGCATCGATGGGAGAGGAATCCCGAGAGGCCCCTGAGCAACTCGCATGGGTACTGGCCTTTCCTGAGGAAACCAGTGCGGGCCCCTGAGGTCCCCATCGTAAGTCGAGAGCACCTGCCGCAACTCGAGAAAATCCAGGAGGTTCTCCCCTCCAGGCGAGATGAGGCCCATTTCCCCTGAGGCGTCTCGAGGCTATTCACACCTAACCTCTGGAACTTTCAAAGGGTCCTTCACACCCTTGCTGCAACTCAAGAAGTTCCCCGACATACCCGTCTACACTCGAGAGGAAGCACGAGAGTCCCGCCCACATCCAGAGGAGCCCCGTTTCCGCCTCCTAGCTCGAGAGGAGGGATCCTTTCCCTGCGTGCTCTGGAAAGAATTCCCGGCGTTCCCGTCCCATCTCAAGAGGAGGCGCTCTCCACAGGAAACGGAGAGGAACTCCAGGTTCCTGCCACCATTCCCAGAGTCCCCCAGATGTCTCCGTCCATTCCAGGGAAACCTGATTTCCCTGCACTGCGTCGACTTTCAAGCCGAGGATCGACTCACACCACGGTGGCATGTGGGATCGCCCTGTGGGAAAGCCTCGTGGGAAAGCCTCGTGGGAAAGCCTCGTCGGAAAGCCTCGAGGGAAAGCCACAGATCCCTTGATCCACGCGAATGGAAGCGCGACACTGCTGCTACAGCTCGAGAGGAAAGCGCACGTGCATGCCCCCACTCGAGTCGAGGACTGACTCCAATGGGGAGACTCCAGAAGTACCCCAAGATCCACGTAAGCACTGGAGAGGAATCCTCAGGTACCGGCACCCACTCCACACAATATCTTAGGCCCCAGCTTCGACGGGAGAGGAATCCCGAGAGGTCCCCTGGCAACTCGCATAGGGACTGGCCTATCCTGAGGCCACCAGAGCGGGTCCCTGAGGTCCCCGTCGTAAGTCGAGAGCACCTGCTGCAACTCGAGAACATTCAGGACGTTCTCCCCTCCAGGCGAGATGAGGCCCATTTCCGCTGAGGTGTCTCGAGGCTAATCACACCTAACCTCTGGAATTTCCAAAGGGTCCTTCACACCCTTGCTGCAACTCAAGAAGTTCCCCGACATACCTGTCTCCACTCGAGAGGAAACACGAAGTCCCACACACATCGACAGTAGCCCCCTTTCCGCCTCCTACCTCGAGAGGAGGGATCCTTTCCCTGCGTGGTCGGGAAAGAATTCCCGGCGTTTCCGTGGCATCCTAAGAGGAGGCGCTCTCCAGAGGAAAGGTGAGACGAACTCCAGGGTCTTGCCACCATTCCCAGAGTCCACCAGATGTCTCCGTCCATTCCAGGGAAACCTCTTTTCCCTGCACTGCCTCGACTTTCAAGCCGAGGATCGACTCACACCACGGTGACACGAGGGACAGCCCTGTGGGAAAGCCTCGTGGGAAAGCCTCGTGGGAAAGCCTCGTTGGAAAGCCTCGAGGGAAAGCCACAGATCCCTTGATCCATGCGAAGGGAAGCGCGACACTGCTGCTACAGCTCGGGAGGAAAGCGAACGTGCATGACCCCACTCGAGACGAGGACTGACTCCCCTGGGGAGACTCCAGAAATATCCCAAGATTGATGTCAGCACTGGAGAGGAATCCTCAGGTTCCGGCAATGACCCCACACAAGGTCTTAGGCCCCAGCATCGACGGGAGGGGAATCCCGACAGGCGCCCGAGCAACTCGCATGAGGACTGGCCTTTCCTGAGGCCACCAGAGCGGGTCCCTGAGGTCCCCGTCGTAAGTCGAGAGCACCTGCCGCAACTCGAGAAAATCTAGGAGGTTCTCCCCTCCAGGCGAGGTGAGGCTACTTTCTGCTGAGGCGTCTTGATGCTAATCACACCTACCCTCTGGAACTTTCAAAGGGTCCTTCACACCCGTGCTGCAACTCAACAAGTTCCCGGATATACCCGTCTCCACTCGAGAGGAAGCACGAGCGTCCCGCCCACATCCAGAGGAGCCCCGTTACTGCCTCCTAGCTCGAGAGGTGGGATCCTTTCCCCGCAGGCTCGGGAAAGATTCCCGGCGTTCCCGTTGCATCTCAAGAGGAGGCGCTCTCCACCTGAAAGGCGAGAGGGACTCAAGAGTCGTGCCACCATTCCCAGATACCCCAGATGTCTCAGTCCATTCCACGGAAGCCTGTTTTCCCGGCATTGCATCAACTTTCAGGCCGAGGATCGACTGACACGACGGTGGCACATGGGACATCACTGTGGGAAAGCGACGTGGGAAAGCCTCGTGGAAAGCCTCGAGGGAAAGCCACTGATCCTAGGATACACGGGAAGGGAAGCGTGACACTGCTGCTACAGCTCGGGAGGAAAGCGCACGTGCATGCCCCCACTCGAGACAAGGACTGACTCCCCTGAGGAGACTCCAGAAATACCCCAAGATCCATGTCAGCACTGGAGAGGAATCCTCAGGTTCTGGCACCGACTCCACACAATGTCTTAGGCATCGGCATCGACAGGAGAGGAATCCCGAGAGGCCCCCTAGCAACTCGCATGGGGACTGGCGTTTCCTGAGGCCACCAGAGCGGGTCCCTGAGGTCCCCGTCGTAAGTCGAGAGCACCTGCCGCAACTCGAGAAAATCCAGGAGGTTCTACCCACCAGGCGAGATGAGGCCCATTTCCGCTGAGGTGTCTCGAGGCTAATCACACCTAACCTCTGGAACTTCCAGAGGGTCCTTCACACCCTTGCTGCAACTCAAGAAGATCCCCGACATACCAGTCTCCACCCGAGAGGAAGCACGAGAGACCCGCCCACATCCAGAGGAGCCCCGTTCCTGCCTCCTAGCTCGAGAGGAGGGATCCTTTCCCTGCAGGTTCGGGAAAAATTCCCGGCGTTCCCGTCGCATCTCAAGAGGAGGCGCTCTCCACAGGAAAGGCGAGAGGAACTCCAGGGTCGTGCCACCATTCCCAGAGTCCCCCAGATGTCTCAGTCCATTCCAGGGAAACCTGTTTTCCCTGCACTGCCTCGACTTTCAAGCCGAGGATCGGCTCACACCACGGTGACACGTGGGAGAGCCCTGTGGGAAAGCCTCGTGGGAAAGCCTCGTGGGAAAGCCTCGAGGGAAAGCCGCAGATCCCTTGATCCACGCCAAGGGAGGCGTGACACTGCTGCTACAGCTCCGGAGGAAAGCGCATGTGCATGGCCCCACTCGAGACGAGGACTGACTCCCCTGGGGAGACTCCAGAAGTACCCCAAGATCCATGTCAGCACTGGAGAGGAATCCTCAGGTTCAGGCACCGACTCCACACAAGGTCTTAGGCCCTGGAATAGACGGGAGAGGAATCCCGAGAGGCCCCCGAGCAACTCGCATGGGGACTGGCCTTTCCTGAGGCCACCACAGCGAGTCCCTGAGGTCCCCTTCGTAAGTCGAGAGCACCTGACGGAACTCGAGAAAATCCAGGAGGTTCTCCCCTCCAGGCGAGATGATGCCCATTTGCGCTGAGGCGTCTCGAGGCTAATCACACCTAACCTCTGGAACTTACAAAGGGTCCTTCACACCCTTGCTGCAACTCAAGAAGTTCCCCGACATACCCGTCTCCACTCGAGAAGAAGCACGAGAGTCCTGCCACATCCAGAGGAGCCTCGTTTCCGCCTCATGGCTCGAGAGGAGGGATCCTTTCACTGCGTGGTCGGGAAAGAATTCCCGGCTTTCCCCTCGCATCTCAAGAGGAGACGCTCTCCACAGGAAAGGCGAGAGGAACTCCAGGGTCGTGCCACCATTCCCAGAGTCCCCCAGATGTCTCAGTCCATTCAAGGGAAACCTGTTTTCCCTGCACTGCCTCGACTTTCAAGCCGAGGATCGACTCACACAACGGTGACACGTGGGTCAGCCCTGTGGGAAAGCCTCGTGGGAAAGCCTCGTGGGAAAGCCTCTTGGGAAAGCCTCGTGGGAAAACCTTGAGGGAAAGCCACAGATCCCTTGATCCACGCGAAGGGAAGCGTGACACTGCTGCTACAGCTCTGGAGGAAAGCGCAACTGCATGCCCCCACATGAGACGAGGACTGACTCCCCTGGGGAGTCTCCAGAAGTAGCCCAAGATCCATGTCAGCACTGGAGAGGAATCCTCAGGTTCAGGCACCGACTCCACACAAGGTCTTAGGTCCCGGCATCGATGGGAGAGGAATCCCGAGAGGCCCCCGAGAAACGCGCATGTGGACTGGCCTTAACTGAGGCCACCAGAGCGGGTCCCTGTGATCCCCGTAGTACGTCGAGAGCACCTGCAGCAACTTGAGAAAATCCAGGAGGTTTTCCCCTCCAGGCGACATGAGGCCCATTTCCGCAGAGGCGTCTCGAGGCTAATCAAACCTAAACTCTGGAACTTCCAAAGGGTCCTTCACACCCTTGATGCAACTCAAGAATTTCCCCGAAATACCCGTCTCCACTTGAGAGGAAGCACGAGAGTCCCGCCCACATCCAGAGGAGCCCCGATTCCACCTTTTAGCTCGAGAGGTTTGATCCTTTCCCTGCGTGGTCGGGAAAGAATTCGCAGCATTCCCGTCAAATCTCAAGAGGTGGCGCTCTCCAGAGGAAAGGCGAGAGGACTCCAGGGTCGTGCCACCATTCCCAGAGTCCCCCAGATGTCTCAGTCCATTCCAGGGAAACCTGTATTCCCTGCACTGCCTCGACTTTATAGTCGAGGATCGACTCACACCACAGTGGCACGTGGTACAGCCCTGTGGGAAAGCCTCGTGGGAAAGCCTCAAGGGAAAGCCACAGATCCCTTGATCCATGCGAAGGGAAGCGGGACACTGCTGCTACAGCTCGGGAGGAAAGCGCACGTGCATGGCCCCACTCGAGACGAGTAGTGACACCCCTGGGGGGACTCCAGAAGTACCCCATATCCATGTCAGAAGTGGAGAGGAATCCTCAGGTTCCGGCACCGACTCCAAACAAGGTCTTAGACCCCGGCATCGTCGGGAGAGGAATCCCGAGAGGCCCCAGAGCAACGCATATGGGGACTGGCCTTTCCTGAGGCCACCAGAGCGGGTCCCTGTGGTCCCCATCGTAAGTCGAGAGCACCTGCCGCAACTCCAGAAAATCCAGGAGGTTCTCCCCTCCAGGCGAGATGAGGCCCATTTCCGCTGAGGCAACTAGGGGGTAATCACACTTAAACTCTGGAACTTCCAAAGGGTCCTTCACACCCTTGCTGCAAATCAAGAAGTTCCCCGACATACCCGTCTCCACTCTAGAGGAATCGGAGAGTCCCGTCCATATCCAGAGTGGCCCCGTTTCCGCCTGCTAGCTCGAGAGGAGGGATCCTTTCCCTGTGTGGTCGAGAAAGAATTCCTAGCGTTCCCGTCGCATCTCAAGAGGAGGCGCTCTCCACAGGAAAGGCGAGAAGAACTCCAGGATCAGGCCCCATTCCCAAGGTCCCCCAGATGCCTCAGTCCATTCCAGGGAAACCTGTTTTCCCAGCACTGCCTCGACTGTCAAGCCGAGGATCGACTCACTCCACGGTGGCACGTGGGACAGCCCTGTGGGAAAGCCTCGTGGGAAAGCCTCGTGGGAAAGCCTCCAGGGAAAGCCTCTGATCCCTATATCCACGCAAAGGGAAGCGTGACACTGCTGCTACAGCTCTGGAGGAAAGCGCACGTGCATGCCCCCACTCGAGACGAGGACTGATTCCCCTGGGGAGACTCCAGAAGTACGCCAATATCCATGTCTGCACTGGAGAGGAATCCTCAGGTTCCGGCACCGACTCCACACAAGGTCTTAGGCCCTGGCATCGATGGGAGAGGAATCCCGAGAGGCCCCTGAGCAACTCGCATGGGTACTGGCCTTTCCTGAGGAAACCAGTGCGGGCCCCTGAGGTCCCCATCGTAAGTCGAGAGCACCTGCCGCAACTCGAGAAAATCCAGGAGGTTCTCCCCTCCAGGCGAGATGAGGCCCATTTCCCCTGAGGCGTCTCGAGGCTATTCACACCTAACCTCTGGAACTTTCAAAGGGTCCTTCACACCCTTGCTGCAACTCAAGAAGTTCCCCGACATACCCGTCTACACTCGAGAGGAAGCACGAGAGTCCCGCCCACATCCAGAGGAGCCCCGTTTCCGCCTCCTAGCTCGAGAGGAGGGATCCTTTCCCTGCGTGCTCTGGAAAGAATTCCCGGCGTTCCCGTCCCATCTCAAGAGGAGGCGCTCTCCACAGGAAACGGAGAGGAACTCCAGGTTCCTGCCACCATTCCCAGAGTCCCCCAGATGTCTCCGTCCATTCCAGGGAAACCTGATTTCCCTGCACTGCGTCGACTTTCAAGCCGAGGATCGACTCACACCACGGTGGCATGTGGGATCGCCCTGTGGGAAAGCCTCGTGGGAAAGCCTCGTGGGAAAGCCTCGTCGGAAAGCCTCGAGGGAAAGCCACAGATCCCTTGATCCACGCGAATGGAAGCGCGACACTGCTGCTACAGCTCGAGAGGAAAGCGCACGTGCATGCCCCCACTCGAGTCGAGGACTGACTCCAATGGGGAGACTCCAGAAGTACCCCAAGATCCACGTAAGCACTGGAGAGGAATCCTCAGGTACCGGCACCCACTCCACACAATATCTTAGGCCCCAGCTTCGACGGGAGAGGAATCCCGAGAGGTCCCCTGGCAACTCGCATAGGGACTGGCCTATCCTGAGGCCACCAGAGCGGGTCCCTGAGGTCCCCGTCGTAAGTCGAGAGCACCTGCTGCAACTCGAGAACATTCAGGACGTTCTCCCCTCCAGGCGAGATGAGGCCCATTTCCGCTGAGGTGTCTCGAGGCTAATCACACCTAACCTCTGGAATTTCCAAAGGGTCCTTCACACCCTTGCTGCAACTCAAGAAGTTCCCCGACATACCTGTCTCCACTCGAGAGGAAACACGAAGTCCCACACACATCGACAGTAGCCCCCTTTCCGCCTCCTACCTCGAGAGGAGGGATCCTTTCCCTGCGTGGTCGGGAAAGAATTCCCGGCGTTTCCGTGGCATCCTAAGAGGAGGCGCTCTCCAGAGGAAAGGTGAGACGAACTCCAGGGTCTTGCCACCATTCCCAGAGTCCACCAGATGTCTCCGTCCATTCCAGGGAAACCTCTTTTCCCTGCACTGCCTCGACTTTCAAGCCGAGGATCGACTCACACCACGGTGACACGAGGGACAGCCCTGTGGGAAAGCCTCGTGGGAAAGCCTCGTGGGAAAGCCTCGTTGGAAAGCCTCGAGGGAAAGCCACAGATCCCTTGATCCATGCGAAGGGAAGCGCGACACTGCTGCTACAGCTCGGGAGGAAAGCGAACGTGCATGACCCCACTCGAGACGAGGACTGACTCCCCTGGGGAGACTCCAGAAATATCCCAAGATTGATGTCAGCACTGGAGAGGAATCCTCAGGTTCCGGCAATGACCCCACACAAGGTCTTAGGCCCCAGCATCGACGGGAGGGGAATCCCGACAGGCGCCCGAGCAACTCGCATGAGGACTGGCCTTTCCTGAGGCCACCAGAGCGGGTCCCTGAGGTCCCCGTCGTAAGTCGAGAGCACCTGCCGCAACTCGAGAAAATCTAGGAGGTTCTCCCCTCCAGGCGAGGTGAGGCTACTTTCTGCTGAGGCGTCTTGATGCTAATCACACCTACCCTCTGGAACTTTCAAAGGGTCCTTCACACCCGTGCTGCAACTCAACAAGTTCCCGGATATACCCGTCTCCACTCGAGAGGAAGCACGAGCGTCCCGCCCACATCCAGAGGAGCCCCGTTACTGCCTCCTAGCTCGAGAGGTGGGATCCTTTCCCCGCAGGCTCGGGAAAGATTCCCGGCGTTCCCGTTGCATCTCAAGAGGAGGCGCTCTCCACCTGAAAGGCGAGAGGGACTCAAGAGTCGTGCCACCATTCCCAGATACCCCAGATGTCTCAGTCCATTCCACGGAAGCCTGTTTTCCCGGCATTGCATCAACTTTCAGGCCGAGGATCGACTGACACGACGGTGGCACATGGGACATCACTGTGGGAAAGCGACGTGGGAAAGCCTCGTGGAAAGCCTCGAGGGAAAGCCACTGATCCTAGGATACACGGGAAGGGAAGCGTGACACTGCTGCTACAGCTCGGGAGGAAAGCGCACGTGCATGCCCCCACTCGAGACAAGGACTGACTCCCCTGAGGAGACTCCAGAAATACCCCAAGATCCATGTCAGCACTGGAGAGGAATCCTCAGGTTCTGGCACCGACTCCACACAATGTCTTAGGCATCGGCATCGACAGGAGAGGAATCCCGAGAGGCCCCCTAGCAACTCGCATGGGGACTGGCGTTTCCTGAGGCCACCAGAGCGGGTCCCTGAGGTCCCCGTCGTAAGTCGAGAGCACCTGCCGCAACTCGAGAAAATCCAGGAGGTTCTACCCACCAGGCGAGATGAGGCCCATTTCCGCTGAGGTGTCTCGAGGCTAATCACACCTAACCTCTGGAACTTCCAGAGGGTCCTTCACACCCTTGCTGCAACTCAAGAAGATCCCCGACATACCAGTCTCCACCCGAGAGGAAGCACGAGAGACCCGCCCACATCCAGAGGAGCCCCGTTCCTGCCTCCTAGCTCGAGAGGAGGGATCCTTTCCCTGCAGGTTCGGGAAAAATTCCCGGCGTTCCCGTCGCATCTCAAGAGGAGGCGCTCTCCACAGGAAAGGCGAGAGGAACTCCAGGGTCGTGCCACCATTCCCAGAGTCCCCCAGATGTCTCAGTCCATTCCAGGGAAACCTGTTTTCCCTGCACTGCCTCGACTTTCAAGCCGAGGATCGGCTCACACCACGGTGACACGTGGGAGAGCCCTGTGGGAAAGCCTCGTGGGAAAGCCTCGTGGGAAAGCCTCGAGGGAAAGCCGCAGATCCCTTGATCCACGCCAAGGGAGGCGTGACACTGCTGCTACAGCTCCGGAGGAAAGCGCATGTGCATGGCCCCACTCGAGACGAGGACTGACTCCCCTGGGGAGACTCCAGAAGTACCCCAAGATCCATGTCAGCACTGGAGAGGAATCCTCAGGTTCAGGCACCGACTCCACACAAGGTCTTAGGCCCTGGAATAGACGGGAGAGGAATCCCGAGAGGCCCCCGAGCAACTCGCATGGGGACTGGCCTTTCCTGAGGCCACCACAGCGAGTCCCTGAGGTCCCCTTCGTAAGTCGAGAGCACCTGACGGAACTCGAGAAAATCCAGGAGGTTCTCCCCTCCAGGCGAGATGATGCCCATTTGCGCTGAGGCGTCTCGAGGCTAATCACACCTAACCTCTGGAACTTACAAAGGGTCCTTCACACCCTTGCTGCAACTCAAGAAGTTCCCCGACATACCCGTCTCCACTCGAGAAGAAGCACGAGAGTCCTGCCACATCCAGAGGAGCCTCGTTTCCGCCTCATGGCTCGAGAGGAGGGATCCTTTCACTGCGTGGTCGGGAAAGAATTCCCGGCTTTCCCCTCGCATCTCAAGAGGAGACGCTCTCCACAGGAAAGGCGAGAGGAACTCCAGGGTCGTGCCACCATTCCCAGAGTCCCCCAGATGTCTCAGTCCATTCAAGGGAAACCTGTTTTCCCTGCACTGCCTCGACTTTCAAGCCGAGGATCGACTCACACAACGGTGACACGTGGGTCAGCCCTGTGGGAAAGCCTCGTGGGAAAGCCTCGTGGGAAAGCCTCTTGGGAAAGCCTCGTGGGAAAACCTTGAGGGAAAGCCACAGATCCCTTGATCCACGCGAAGGGAAGCGTGACACTGCTGCTACAGCTCTGGAGGAAAGCGCAACTGCATGCCCCCACATGAGACGAGGACTGACTCCCCTGGGGAGTCTCCAGAAGTAGCCCAAGATCCATGTCAGCACTGGAGAGGAATCCTCAGGTTCAGGCACCGACTCCACACAAGGTCTTAGGTCCCGGCATCGATGGGAGAGGAATCCCGAGAGGCCCCCGAGAAACGCGCATGTGGACTGGCCTTAACTGAGGCCACCAGAGCGGGTCCCTGTGATCCCCGTAGTACGTCGAGAGCACCTGCAGCAACTTCGAGAAAATCCAGGAGGTTTTCCCCTCCAGGCGACATGAGGCCCATTTCCGCAGAGGCGTCTCGAGGCTAATCAAACCTAAACTCTGGAACTTCCAAAGGGTCCTTCACACCCTTGATGCAACTCAAGAATTTCCCCGAAATACCCGTCTCCACTCGAGAGGAAGCACGAGAGTCCCGCCCACATCCAGAGGAGCCCCGATTCCACCTTTTAGCTCGAGAGGTTTGATCCTTTCCCTGCGTGGTCGGGAAAGAATTCGCAGCATTCCCGTCAAATCTCAAGAGGTGGCGCTCTCCAGAGGAAAGGCGAGAGGACTCCAGGGTCGTGCCACCATTCCCAGAGTCCCCCAGATGTCTCAGTCCATTCCAGGGAAACCTGTATTCCCTGCACTGCCTCGACTTTCAAGTCGAGGATCGACTCACACCACAGTGGCACGTGGTACAGCCCTGTGGGAAAGCCTCGTGGGAAAGCCTCAAGGGAAAGCCACAGATCCCTTGATCCATGCGAAGGGAAGCGGGACACTGCTGCTACAGCTCGGGAGGAAAGCGCACGTGCATGGCCCCACTCGAGACGAGTAGTGACACCCCTGGGGGGACTCCAGAAGTACCCCATATCCATGTCAGAAGTGGAGAGGAATCCTCAGGTTCCGGCACCGACTCCAAACAAGGTCTTAGACCCCGGCATCGTCGGGAGAGGAATCCCGAGAGGCCCCAGAGCAACGCATATGGGGACTGGCCTTTCCTGAGGCCACCAGAGCGGGTCCCTGTGGTCCCCATCGTAAGTCGAGAGCACCTGCCGCAACTCCAGAAAATCCAGGAGGTTCTCCCCTCCAGGCGAGATGAGGCCCATTTCCGCTGAGGCAACTAGGGGTAATCACACTTAAACTCTGGAACTTCCAAAGGGTCCTTCACACCCTTGCTGCAAATCAAGAAGTTCCCCGACATACCCGTCTCCACTCTAGAGGAATCGGAGAGTCCCGTCCATATCCAGAGTGGCCCCGTTTCCGCCTGCTAGCTCGAGAGGAGGGATCCTTTCCCTGTGTGGTCGAGAAAGAATTCCTAGCGTTCCCGTCGCATCTCAAGAGGAGGCGCTCTCCACAGGAAAGGCGAGAAGAACTCCAGGATCAGGCCCCATTCCCAGAGTCCCCCAGATGCCTCAGTCCATTCCAGGGAAACCTGTTTTCCCAGCACTGCCTCGACTGTCAAGCCGAGGATCGACTCACTCCACGGTGGCACGTGGGACAGCCCTGTGGGAAAGCCTCGTGGGAAAGCCTCGTGGGAAAGCCTCCAGGGAAAGCCTCTGATCCCTATGATCCACGCGAAAGGGAAGCGTGACACTGCTGCTACAGCTCTGGAGGAAAGCGCACGTGCATGCCCCCACTCGAGACGAGGACTGATTCCCCTGGGGAGACTCCAGAAGTACGCCAATATCCATGTCTAGCACTGGAGAGGAATCCTCAGGTTCCGGCACCGACTCCACACAAGGTCTTAGGCCCTGGCATCGATGGGAGAGGAATCCCGAGAGGCCCCTGAGCAACTCGCATGGGGACTGGCCTTTCCTGAGGCAACCAGAGCGGGTCCCTGAGGTCCCCATCGTAAGTCGAGAGCACCTGCCGCAACTCGAGAAAATCCAGGAGGTTCTCCCCTCCAGGCGAGATGAGGCCCATTTCCGCTGAGGCGTCTCGAGGCTATTCACACCTAACCTCTGGAACTTTCCAAAGGGTCCTTCACACCCTTGCTGCAACTCAAGAAGTTCCCCGACATACCCGTCTACACTCGAGAGGAAGCACGAGAGTCCCGCCCACATCCAGAGGAGCCCCGTTTCCGCCTCCTAGCTCGAGAGGAGGGATCCTTTCCCTGCGTGCTCTGGAAAGAATTCCCGGCGTTCCCGTCCCATCTCAAGAGGAGGCGCTCTCCACAGGAAAGGCGAGAGGAACTCCAGGTTCCTGCCACCATTCCCAGAGTCCCCCAGATGTCTCCGTCCATTCCAGGGAAACCTGATTTTCCCTGCACTGCGTCGACTTTCAAGCCGAGGATCGACTCACACCACGGTGGCACTGTGGGACAGCCCTGTGGGAAAGCCTCGTGGGAAAGCCTCGTGGGAAAGCCTCGAGGGAAAGCCACAGATCCCTTGATCCACGCGAATGGAAGCGCGACACTGCTGCTACAGCTCGAGAGGAAAGCGCACGTGCATGCCCCCACTCGAGTACGAGGACTGACTCCCAATGGGGAGACTCCAGAAGTACCCCAAGATCCATGTCAAGCACTGGAGAGGAATCCTCAGGTACCGGCACCCACTCCACACAATATCTTAGGCCCCAGCTATCGACGGGAGAGGAATCCCGAGAGGTCCCCTGAGCAACTCGCATAGGGACTGGCCTTTCCTGAGGCCACCAGAGCGGGTCCCTGAGGTCCCCGTCGTAAGTCGAGAGCACCTGCCGCAACTCGAGAAAATCCAGGAGGTTCTCCCCTCCAGGCGAGATGAGGCCCATTTCCGCTGAGGCTGTCTCGAGGCTAATCACACCTAACCTCTGGAACTTCCAAAGGGTCCTTCACACCCTTGCTGCAACTCAAGAAGTTCCCCGACATACCCGTCTCCACTCGAGAGGAAGCACGAGAGTCCCGCCCACATCCAGAGGAGCCCCGTTTCCGCCTCCTAGCTCGAGAGGAGGGATCCTTTCCCTGCGTGGTCGGGAAAGAATTCCCGGCGTTTCCGTCGGCATCTCAAGAGGAGGCGCTCTCCACAGGAAAGGCGAGAGGAACTCCAGGGTCGTGCCACCATTCCCAGAGTCCCCCAGATGTCTCCAGTCCATTCCAGGGAAACCTGTTTTCCCTGCACTGCCTCGACTTTCAAGCCGAGGATCGACTCACACCACGGTGGCACGTGGGACAGCCCTGTGGGAAAGCCTCGTGGGAAAGCCTCGTGGGAAAGCCTCGTTGGAAAGCCTCGAGGGAAAGCCACAGATCCCTTGATCCACGCGAAGGGAAGCGTGACACTGCTGCTACAGCTCGGGAGGAAAGCGCACGTGCATGCCCCCACTCGAGACGAGGACTGACTCCCCTGGGGAGACTCCAGAAGTACCCCAAGATCCATGTCAGCACTGGAGAGGAATCCTCAGGTTCCGGCACCGACTCCACACAAGGTCTTAGGCCCCAGCATCGACGGGAGAGGAATCCCGAGAGGCCCCGAGCAACTCGCATGGGGACTGGCCTTTCCTGAGGCCACCAGAGCGGGTCCCTGAGGTCCCCGTCGTAAGTCGAGAGCACCTGCCGCAACTCGAGAAAATCCAGGAGGTTCTCCCCTCCAGGCGAGATGAGGCCCATTTCCGCTGAGGCGTCTCGAGCTAATCACACCTAACCTCTGGAACTTCCAAAGGGTCCTTCACACCCTTGCTGCAACTCAAGAAGTTCCCCGACATACCCGTCTCCACTCGAGAGGAAGCACGAGAGTCCCGCCCACATCCAGAGGAGCCCCGTTTCCGCCTCCTAGCTCGAGAGGAGGGATCCTTTCCCTGCAGTGGTCGGGAAAGAATTCCCGGCGTTCCCGTCGCATCTCAAGAGGAGGCGCTCTCCACAGGAAAGGCGAGAGGAACTCCAGGGTCGTGCCACCATTCCCAGAGTCCCCCAGATGTCTCAGTCCATTCCAGGGAAACCTGTTTTCCCTGCACTGCCTCGACTTTCAAGCCGAGGATCGACTCACACCACGGTGGCACGTGGGACAGCCCTGTGGGAAAGCCTCGTGGGAAAGCCTCGTGGGAAAGCCTCGAGGGAAAGCCCACAGATCCCTTGATCCACGCGAAGGGAAGCGTGACACTGCTGCTACAGCTCGGGAGGAAAGCGCACGTGCATGCCCCCACTCGAGACGAGGACTGACTCCCCTGGGGAGACTCCAGAAGTACCCCAAGATCCATGTCAGCACTGGAGAGGAATCCTCAGGTTCCAGGCACCGACTCCACACAAGGTCTTAGGCCCCGCATCGACGGGAGAGGAATCCCGAGAGGCCCCCGAGCAACTCGCATGGGGACTGGCCTTTCCTGAGGCCTACCAGAGCGGGTCCCTGAGTCCCCGTCGTAAGTCGAGAGCACCTGCGCAACTCGAGAAAATCCAGGAGGTTCTCCCCTCCAGGCGAGATGAGGCCCATTTCCGCAGAGGCGTCTCGAGGCTATCAAACCTAAACTCTGGAACTTCCAAAGGGTCCTTCACACCCTTTGAGCACTCAAGAATTCCCTGAATACCCGTCTCCACTTCGAGAGGAAGCACGAGAGTCCCGCCCACATCCAGAGGAGCCCCGATTCCACCTTTTAGCTCGAGAGGTTTGATCCTTTCCCTGCGTGGTCGGGAAAGATTCCAGCATTCCCCGTAATCTCAAGAGGTGGCGCTCG
>NW_017214637.1:0-14531 GCF_001704415.2 Capra hircus
CCCAGACACGCAGGATAAAGCCCCAACCTGCCACATGTCTCTGCTGGGGAGAGAGTGCTAGGGAACCTACGTCTCTCACACACTTTCTAGGCACCACGGAGTCAGCCTCTGGGAGTGTGGGGATGCAAAACCCAGCCAGGGGCCCTTGGAACCTGGTGCTCTCCGTGCGGAGCTTTGTCTGGGCGGCCAAGGAACCGCTGAAGGAGCCCTGCTGTTGCCCTTCGCTTCCCTCTGACAGAGCTTTCACTGCTGGAGCCCTTGGCAGTGTGCAACCCACCAGCCCCTAAGCCCTCTCAAGGACGCTTGGGACCTAAGTGCAAAGGCAAGGCAGGGGTAGAGCTGAAGCCAGGAAGGCGCCAGTGGCGTTTCCGAGCCTCACACAGCCTGCTCCTTCCTGGGGAGGGAGCCTTAAAGCAAGGCAAGTCTGCGCAAGGCTCGCCTATGGCAGAGCATCTTGGTGCCAGGAACTCTGCCAGATCGGGCCTCTGAACAGAGCTAGAGATCTGCCGTACTGGAGTCGCACTTAGCTTCGTGTAAGCAGGGATTTCAGCTTGACGGGGACTTGCTGCCTCCTCTTCCCCCGAGGAGGCTCGCTTCCCTGCTGGCTGTGCACTCGCCTATCAGGCGGGGGCGCAGGGCTCCTCCAGCAGGTCTTGCCTCAGGGGCTGCTTCCCTGAGTTGGGGCTGTGGGCAGGAACCCAGACACGCAGGATCAGGCCCAAACACCTGCACATGTCTCTGCTGGGGAGGAGAGTGCTAGGGAACCTACGTCTGTCATACACTTTCTGGGCACCCAAGGAATCAGCCTCCGTGTGTGCGGGGCTGAAAACCCCAGCCAGGGGACCTGGGAGCCTGGTGCTCTCCGTGTGGCGCTGAATCTGGGCGCCAAGCAACCGCTGGAGGAGCCCTGCAGTTGCCCTTCCTTCCCTCTGACAGAATTCTCACTGCTGGAGCCCTTGGCAGTGTGCAACCCACCAGCCCCTAAGCTCTCCTTAAGGAGGACTGGGACCTAAGTGCAAAGGCAAGGCAGGATTGGAGCTGAGGCAAGAAAGGCGCCAGTGGCGACTCCCAGGCTCCTGCTGCCTGCTCCTTCCTGGAGAGGCAGCCTAAAAGCAAGGCAAGTCTGGGCAAGGCTAGCCCCCGGCAGAGCAGCCTCGCGCCAGGAACTCTGCCAGATCGGGGCTCTGAGCAGAGCTAGAGCTCTGCCGTACTGGAGGCGCACTTAGCTCCGTGCAAGCAGGGCTTTCAACTTGACGGGGCTGGGCTGCCTCCTCTTCCCCGAGGAGGCTCGCTTCCCTGCTGGCTGTGCACTCGCCTATCAGGCGGGGGCAGGGCTCCTCCAGCAGGTCTTGCCTCAGGGGCTGCTTCCCCTGAGTTGGGGCTGTGGGCAGGAACCCAGACACGCAGGATCAGGCCCAACACCTGCACATGTCTCTGCTGGGGAGGAGAGTGCTAGGGAACCTACGTCTGTCATACACTTTCTGGGCACCCAAGGAATCAGCCTCCGTGTGTGCGGGGCTGAAAACCCCAGCCAGGGGCCCTGGGAGCCTGGTGCTCTCGGTGCGGCGCTGATTCTAGGCGGCCTAGAAACCGCTGGAGGAGCCCTGCAGTTGCCCTTCCCTTCCCTCTGACAGAGCTCTCACTGCTGAAGCCCTTGGCAGTGTGCAACCCACCACCCCCTAAGCCCTCCCAACGACGCCTGGCACCTATGTGCAAAGGCAAGGCAGGATTGGAGCTGAGGCAAGGAAGGCACCAGTGGCGTCTCCCAGGCTCGCTCAGACAGCTCCTTCCTGGGGAGGGAGCCTAAAAGCAAGGCAAGTCTGGGCAAGGCGAGCCCCCGGCCGAGCAGCCTCGCGCCAGAAACTCTGCCAGATCGGGGCTCTGAGCAGAGCTAGAGCTCTGCCGTACTGGAGGCCCACTTAGCTCCGTGCAAGCAGGGCTTTCCTCTTGACTGGGCTCGGCTGCCTCCTCTTCTCCCGAGGAGGCTCGCTACACTGCTGGCTGTGCTCTCGCCTATCAGGCGGGCGCGCAGGGCTCCTCCAGCAGGTCTTGCCTCAGGGGCTGCTTCCCCTGAGTTGAGGCTGTGGGCGGGAACCCAGACACGCAGGATAAGGCCCAACCACCTGCACATGTCTCTGCTGGGGAGGAGAGTGCTAGGGAACCTACGTCTCTCACACACTTTCTAGGCACCCACGGAGTCAGCCTCTGGGAGTGTGGGGATGCAAAACCCAGCCAGGGGCCCTTGGAACCTGGTGCTCTCCGTGCGGAGCTTTGTCTGGGCGGCCAAGGAACCGCTGAAGGAGCCCTGCTGTTGCCCTTCGCTTCCCTCTGACAGAGCTTTCACTGCTGGAGCCCTTGGCAGTGTGCAACCCACCAGCCCCTAAGCCCTCCTCAAGGACGCTTGGGACCTAAGTGCAAAGGCAAGGCAGGGGTAGAGCTGAAGCCAGGAAGGCGCCAGTGGCGTTTCCGAGCCTCACACAGCCTGCTCCTTCCTGGGGAGGGAGCCTTAAAGCAAGGCAAGTCTGCGCAAGGCTCGCCTATGGCAGAGCATCTTGGTGCCAGGAACTCTGCCAGATCGGGCCTCTGAACAGAGCTAGAGATCTGCCGTACTGGAGTCGCACTTAGCTTCGTGTAAGCAGGGATTTCAGCTTGACGGGGACTTGCTGCCTCCTCTTCCCCCGAGGAGGCTCGCTTCCCTGCTGGCTGTGCACTCGCCTATCAGGCGGGGGCGCAGGGCTCCTCCAGCAGGTCTTGCCTCAGGGGCTGCTTCCCCTGAGTTGGGGCTGTGGGCAGGAACCCAGACACGCAGGATCAGGCCCAAACACCTGCACATGTCTCTGCTGGGGAGGAGAGTGCTAGGGAACCTACGTCTGTCATACACTTTCTGGGCACCCAAGGAATCAGCCTCCGTGTGTGCGGGGCTGAAAACCCCAGCCAGGGGCCTGGGAGCCTGGTGCTCTCCGTGTGGCGCTGAATCTGGGCGGCCAAGCAACCGCTGGAGGAGCCCTGCAGTTGCCCTTCCTTCCCTCTGACAGAATTCTCACTGCTGGAGCCCTTGGCAGTGTGCAACCCACCAGCCCCTAAGCTCTCCTTAAGGAGGACTGGGACCTAAGTGCAAAGGCAAGGCAGGATTGGAGCTGAGGCAAGAAAGGCGCCAGTGGCGACTCCCAGGCTCCTGCTGCCTGCTCCTTCCTGGAGAGGCAGCCTAAAAGCAAGGCAAGTCTGGGCAAGGCTAGCCCCGGCAGAGCAGCCTCGCGCCAGGAACTCTGCCAGATCGGGGCTCTGAGCAGAGCTAGAGCTCTGCCGTACTGGAGGCGCACTTAGCTCCGTGCAAGCAGGGCTTTCAACTTGACGGGGCTGGGCTGCCTCCTCTTCCCCCGAGGAGGCTCGCTTCCCTGCTGGCTGTGCACGCCTATCAGGCGGGGGCGCAGGGCTCCTCCAGCAGGTCTTGCCTCAGGGGCTGCTTCCCCTGAGTTGGGGCTGTGGGCAGGAACCCAGACACGCAGGATCAGGCCCCAACCACCTGCACATGTCTCTGCTGGGGAGGAGAGTGCTAGGGAACCTACGTCTGTCATACACTTTCTGGGCACCCAAGGAATCAGCCTCCGTGTGTGCGGGGCTGAAAACCCCAGCCAGGGGCCCTGGGAGCCTGGTGCTCTCGTGCGGCGCTGATTCTAGGCGGCCTAGAAACCGCTGGAGGAGCCCTGCAGTTGCCCTTCCCTTCCCTCTGACAGAGCTCTCACTGCTGAAGCCCTTGGCAGTGTGCAACCCACCACCCCCTAAGCCCTCCCCAACGACGCCTGGCACTATGTGCAAAGGCAAGGCAGGATTGGAGCTGAGGCAAGGAAGGCACCAGTGGCGTCTCCCAGGCTCGCTCAGACAGCTCCTTCCTGGGGAGGGAGCCTAAAAGCAAGGCAAGTCTGGGCAAGGCGAGCCCCCGGCCGAGCAGCCTCGCGCCAGAAACTCTGCCAGATCGGGGCTCTGAGCAGAGCTAGAGCTCTGCCGTACTGGAGGCCACTTAGCTCCGTGCAAGCAGGGCTTTCCTCTTGACTGGGCTCGGCTGCCTCCTCTTCTCCCGAGGAGGCTCGCTACACTGCTGGCTGTGCTCTCGCCTATCAGGCGGGCGCGCAGGGCTCCTCCAGCAGGTCTTGCCTCAGGGGCTGCTTCCCCTGAGTTGAGGCTGTGGGCGGAACCCAGACACGCAGGATAAGGCCCCAACCACCTGCACATGTCTCTGCTGGGGAGGAGAGTGCTAGGGAACCTACGTCTCTCACACACTTTCTAGGCACCCACGGAGTCAGCCTCTGGGAGTGTGGGGATGCAAAACCCAGCCAGGGGCCCTTGGAACCTGGTGCTCTCCGTGCGGAGCTTTGTCTGGGCGGCCAAGGAACCGCTGAAGGAGCCCTGCTGTTGCCCTTCGCTTCCCTCTGACAGAGCTTTCACTGCTGGAGCCCTTGGCAGTGTGCAACCCACCAGCCCCTAAGCCCTCCTCAAGGACGCTTGGGACCTAAGTGCAAAGGCAAGGCAGGGGTAGAGCTGAAGCCAGGAAGGCGCCAGTGGCGTTTCCGAGCCTCACACAGCCTGCTCCTTCCTGGGGAGGGAGCCTTAAAGCAAGGCAAGTCTGCGCAAGGCTCGCCTATGGCAGAGCATCTTGGTGCCAGGAACTCTGCCAGATCGGGCCTCTGAACAGAGCTAGAGATCTGCCGTACTGGAGTCGCACTTAGCTTCGTGTAAGCAGGGATTTCAGCTTGACGGGGACTTGCTGCCTCCTCTTCCCCGAGGAGGCTCGCTTCCCTGCTGGCTGTGCACTCGCCTATCAGGCGGGGCGCAGGGCTCCTCCAGCAGGTCTTGCCTCAGGGGCTGCTTCCCCTGAGTTGGGGCTGTGGGCAGGAACCCAGACACGCAGGATCAGGCCCCAAACACCTGCACATGTCTCTGCTGGGGAGGAGAGTGCTAGGGAACCTACGTCTGTCATACACTTTCTGGGCACCCAAGGAATCAGCCTCCGTGTGTGCGGGGCTGAAAACCCAGCCAGGGGCCTGGGAGCCTGGTGCTCTCCGTGTGGCGCTGAATCTGGGCGGCCAAGCAACCGCTGGAGGAGCCCTGCAGTTGCCCTTCCTTCCCTCTGACAGAATTCTCACTGCTGGAGCCCTTGGCAGTGTGCAACCCACCAGCCCTAAGCTCTCCTTAAGGAGGACTGGGACCTAAGTGCAAAGGCAAGGCAGGATTGGAGCTGAGGCAAGAAAGGCGCCAGTGGCGACTCCCAGGCTCCTGCTGCCTGCTCCTTCCTGGAGAGGCAGCCTAAAAGCAAGGCAAGTCTGGGCAAGGCTAGCCCCGGCAGAGCAGCCTCGCGCCAGGAACTCTGCCAGATCGGGGCTCTGAGCAGAGCTAGAGCTCTGCCGTACTGGAGGCGCACTTAGCTCCGTGCAAGCAGGGCTTTCAACTTGACGGGGCTGGGCTGCCTCCTCTTCCCCCGAGGAGGCTCGCTTCCCTGCTGGCTGTGCACTCGCCTATCAGGCGGGGGCGCAGGGCTCCTCCAGCAGGTCTTGCCTCAGGGGCTGCTTCCCCTGAGTTGGGGCTGTGGGCAGGAACCCAGACACGCAGGATCAGGCCCCAACCACCTGCACATGTCTCTGCTGGGGAGGAGAGTGCTAGGGAACCTACGTCTGTCATACACTTTCTGGGCACCCAAGGAATCAGCCTCCGTGTGTGCGGGGCTGAAAACCCCAGCCAGGGGCCCTGGGAGCCTGGTGCTCTCGGTGCGGCGCTGATTCTAGGCGGCCTAGAAACCGCTGGAGGAGCCCTGCAGTTGCCCTTCCCTTCCCTCTGACAGAGCTCTCACTGCTGAAGCCCTTGGCAGTGTGCAACCCACCACCCCCTAAGCCTCCCCAACGACGCCTGGCCTATTGCAAAGGCAAGGCAGGATTGGAGCTGAGGCAAGGAAGGCACCAGTGGCGTCTCCCAGGCTCGCTCAGACAGCTCCTTCCTGGGGAGGGAGCCTAAAAGCAAGGCAAGTCTGGGCAAGGCGAGCCCCCGGCCGAGCAGCCTCGCGCCAGAAACTCTGCCAGATCGGGGCTCTGAGCAGAGCTAGAGCTCTGCCGTACTGGAGGCCACTTAGCTCCGTGCAAGCAGGGCTTTCCTCTTGACTGGGCTCGGCTGCCTCCTCTTCTCCCGAGGAGGCTCGCTACACTGCTGGCTGTGCTCTCGCCTATCAGGCGGGCGCGCAGGGCTCCTCCAGCAGGTCTTGCCTCAGGGGCTGCTTCCCCTGAGTTGAGGCTGTGGGCGGGAACCCAGACACGCAGGATAAGGCCCCAACCACCTGCACATGTCTCTGCTGGGGAGGAGAGTGCTAGGGAACCTACGTCTCTCACACACTTTCTAGGCACCCACGGAGTCAGCCTCTGGGAGTGTGGGGATGCAAAACCCCAGGGGCCCTTGGAACCTGGTGCTCTCCGTGCGGAGCTTTGTCTGGGCGGCCAAGGAACCGCTGAAGGAGCCCTGCTGTTGCCCTTCGCTTCCCTCTGACAGAGCTTTCACTGCTGGAGCCCTTGGCAGTGTGCAACCCACCAGCCCTAAGCCCTCCTCAAGGACGCTTGGGACCTAAGTGCAAAGGCAAGGCAGGGGTAGAGCTGAAGCCAGGAAGGCGCCAGTGGCGTTTCCGAGCCTCACACAGCCTGCTCCTTCCTGGGGAGGGAGCCTTAAAGCAAGGCAAGTCTGCGCAAGGCTCGCCTATGGCAGAGCATCTTGGTGCCAGGAACTCTGCCAGATCGGGCCTCTGAACAGAGCTAGAGATCTGCCGTACTGGAGTCGCACTTAGCTTCGTGTAAGCAGGGATTTCAGCTTGACGGGGACTTGCTGCCTCCTCTTCCCCGAGGAGGCTCGCTTCCCTGCTGGCTGTGCACTCGCCTATCAGGCGGGGGCGCAGGGCTCCTCCAGCAGGTCTTGCCTCAGGGGCTGCTTCCCCTGAGTTGGGGCTGTGGGCAGGAACCCAGACACGCAGGATCAGGCCCCAAACACCTGCACATGTCTCTGCTGGGGAGGAGAGTGCTAGGGAACCTACGTCTGTCATACACTTTCTGGGCACCCAAGGAATCAGCCTCCGTGTGTGCGGGGCTGAAAACCCAGCCAGGGGCCTGGGAGCCTGGTGCTCTCCGTGTGGCGCTGAATCTGGGCGGCCAAGCAACCGCTGGAGGAGCCCTGCAGTTGCCCTTCCCTTCCCTCTGACAGAATTCTCACTGCTGGAGCCCTTGGCAGTGTGCAACCCACCAGCCCCTAAGCTCTCCTTAAGGAGGACTGGGACCTAAGTGCAAAGGCAAGGCAGGATTGGAGCTGAGGCAAGAAAGGCGCCAGTGGCGACTCCCAGGCTCCTGCTGCCTGCTCCTTCCTGGAGAGGCAGCCTAAAAGCAAGGCAAGTCTGGGCAAGGCTAGCCCCGGCAGAGCAGCCTCGCGCCAGGAACTCTGCCAGATCGGGGCTCTGAGCAGAGCTAGAGCTCTGCCGTACTGGAGGCGCACTTAGCTCCGTGCAAGCAGGGCTTTCAACTTGACGGGGCTGGGCTGCCTCCTCTTCCCCGAGGAGGCTCGCTTCCCTGCTGGCTGTGCACTCGCCTATCAGGCGGGGCGCAGGGCTCCTCCAGCAGGTCTTGCCTCAGGGGCTGCTTCCCCTGAGTTGGGGCTGTGGGCAGGAACCCAGACACGCAGGATCAGGCCCCAACCACCTGCACATGTCTCTGCTGGGGAGGAGAGTGCTAGGGAACCTACGTCTGTCATACACTTTCTGGGCACCCAAGGAATCAGCCTCCGTGTGTGCGGGGCTGAAAACCCAGCCAGGGGCCCTGGGAGCCTGGTGCTCTCGGTGCGGCGCTGATTCTAGGCGGCCTAGAAACCGCTGGAGGAGCCCTGCAGTTGCCCTTCCCTTCCCTCTGACAGAGCTCTCACTGCTGAAGCCCTTGGCAGTGTGCAACCCCACCCCCTAAGCCTCCCAACGACGCCTGGCACCTATGTGCAAAGGCAAGGCAGGATTGGAGCTGAGGCAAGGAAGGCACCAGTGGCGTCTCCCAGGCTCGCTCAGACAGCTCCTTCCTGGGGAGGAGCCTAAAAGCAAGGCAAGTCTGGGCAAGGCGAGCCCCCGGCCGAGCAGCCTCGCGCCAGAAACTCTGCCAGATCGGGGCTCTGAGCAGAGCTAGAGCTCTGCCGTACTGGAGGCCCACTTAGCTCCGTGCAAGCAGGGCTTTCCTCTTGACTGGGCTCGGCTGCCTCCTCTTCTCCCGAGGAGGCTCGCTACACTGCTGGCTGTGCTCTCGCCTATCAGGCGGGCGCGCAGGGCTCCTCCAGCAGGTCTTGCCTCAGGGGCTGCTTCCCCTGAGTTGGGCTGTGGGCGGGAACCCAGACACGCAGGATAAGGCCCCAACCACCTGCACATGTCTCTGCTGGGGAGGAGAGTGCTAGGGAACCTACGTCTCTCACACACTTTCTAGGCACCCACGGAGTCAGCCTCTGGGAGTGTGGGGATGCAAAACCCAGCCAGGGGCCCTTGGAACCTGGTGCTCTCCGTGCGGAGCTTTGTCTGGGCGGCCAAGGAACCGCTGAAGGAGCCCTGCTGTTGCCCTTCGCTTCCCTCTGACAGAGCTTTCACTGCTGGAGCCCTTGGCAGTGTGCAACCCACCAGCCCCTAAGCCCTCCTCAAGGACGCTTGGGACCTAAGTGCAAAGGCAAGGCAGGGGTAGAGCTGAAGCCAGGAAGGCGCCAGTGGCGTTTCCGAGCTCACACAGCCTGCTCCTTCCTGGGGAGGGAGCCTTAAAGCAAGGCAAGTCTGCGCAAGGCTCGCCTATGGCAGAGCATCTTGGTGCCAGGAACTCTGCCAGATCGGGCCTCTGAACAGAGCTAGAGATCTGCCGTACTGGAGTCGCACTTAGCTTCGTGTAAGCAGGGATTTCAGCTTGACGGGGACTTGCTGCCTCCTCTTCCCCCGAGGAGGCTCGCTTCCCTGCTGGCTGTGCACTCGCCTATCAGGCGGGGGCGCAGGGCTCCTCCAGCAGGTCTTGCCTCAGGGGCTGCTTCCCCTGAGTTGGGGCTGTGGGCAGGAACCCAGACACGCAGGATCAGGCCCAAACACCTGCACATGTCTCTGCTGGGGAGGAGAGTGCTAGGGAACCTACGTCTGTCATACACTTTCTGGGCACCAAGGAATCAGCCTCCGTGTGTGCGGGGCTGAAAACCCCAGCCAGGGGCCTGGGAGCCTGGTGCTCTCCGTGTGGCGCTGAATCTGGGCGGCCAAGCAACCGCTGGAGGAGCCCTGCAGTTGCCCTTCCTTCCCTCTGACAGAATTCTCACTGCTGGAGCCCTTGGCAGTGTGCAACCCACCAGCCCCTAAGCTCTCCTTAAGGAGGACTGGGACCTAAGTGCAAAGGCAAGGCAGGATTGGAGCTGAGGCAAGAAAGGCGCCAGTGGCGACTCCCAGGCTCCTGCTGCCTGCTCCTTCCTGGAGAGGCAGCCTAAAAGCAAGGCAAGTCTGGGCAAGGCTAGCCCCCAGAGCAGCCTCGCGCCAGGAACTCTGCCAGATCGGGGCTCTGAGCAGAGCTAGAGCTCTGCCGTACTGGAGGCGCACTTAGCTCCGTGCAAGCAGGGCTTTCAACTTGACGGGGCTGGGCTGCCTCCTCTTCCCCGAGGAGGCTCGCTTCCCTGCTGGCTGTGCACTCGCCTATCAGGCGGGGGCGCAGGGCTCCTCCAGCAGGTCTTGCCTCAGGGGCTGCTTCCCCTGAGTTGGGGCTGTGGGCAGGAACCCAGACACGCAGGATCAGGCCCCAACCACCTGCACATGTCTCTGCTGGGGAGGAGAGTGCTAGGGAACCTACGTCTGTCATACACTTTCTGGGCACCCAAGGAATCAGCCTCCGTGTGTGCGGGGCTGAAAACCCCAGCCAGGGGCCCTGGGAGCCTGGTGCTCTCGGTGCGGCGCTGATTCTAGGCGGCCTAGAAACCGCTGGAGGAGCCCTGCAGTTGCCCTTCCCTTCCCTCTGACAGAGCTCTCACTGCTGAAGCCCTTGGCAGTGTGCAACCCCACACCCCTAAGCCTCCCCAAGACGCCTGGCACCTATGTGCAAAGGCAAGGCAGGATTGGAGCTGAGGCAAGGAAGGCACCAGTGGCGTCTCCCAGGCTCGCTCAGACAGCTCCTTCCTGGGGAGGGAGCCTAAAAGCAAGGCAAGTCTGGGCAAGGCGAGCCCCGGCCGAGCAGCCTCGCGCCAGAAACTCTGCCAGATCGGGGCTCTGAGCAGAGCTAGAGCTCTGCCGTACTGGAGGCCACTTAGCTCCGTGCAAGCAGGGCTTTCCTCTTGACTGGGCTCGGCTGCCTCCTCTTCTCCCGAGGAGGCTCGCTACCTGCTGGCTGTGCTCTCGCCTATCAGGCGGGCGCGCAGGGCTCCTCCAGCAGGTCTTGCCTCAGGGGCTGCTTCCCCTGAGTTGGGGCTGTGGGCGGGAACCCAGACACGCAGGATAAGGCCCCAACCACCTGCACATGTCTCTGCTGGGGAGGAGAGTGCTAGGGAACCTACGTCTCTCACACACTTTCTAGGCACCACGGAGTCAGCCTCTGGGTGTGGGGATGCAAAACCCAGCCAGGGGCCCTTGGAACCTGGTGCTCTCCGTGCGGAGCTTTGTCTGGGCGGCCAAGGAACCGCTGAAGGAGCCCTGCTGTTGCCCTTCGCTTCCCTCTGACAGAGCTTTCACTGCTGGAGCCCTTGGCAGTGTGCAACCCACCAGCCCTAAGCCCTCCTCAAGGACGCTTGGGACCTAAGTGCAAAGGCAAGGCAGGGGTAGAGCTGAAGCAAGGAAGGCGCCAGTGGCGTTTCCGAGCCTCACACAGCCTGCTCCTTCCTGGGGAGGGAGCCTTAAAGCAAGGCAAGTCTGCGCAAGGCTCGCCTATGGCAGAGCATCTTGGTGCCGAACTCTGCCAGATCGGGCCTCTGAACAGAGCTAGAGATCTGCCGTACTGGAGTCGCACTTAGCTTCGTGCAAGCAGGGATTTCAGCTTGACGGGGACTTGCTGCCTCCTCTTCCCCGAGGAGGCTCGCTTCCCTGCTGGCTGTGCACTCGCCTATCAGGCGGGGCGCAGGGCTCCTCCAGCAGGTCTTGCCTCAGGGGCTGCTTCCCCTGAGTTGGGGCTGTGGGCAGGAACCCAGACACGCAGGATCAGGCCCAAACACCTGCACATGTCTCTGCTGGGGAGGAGAGTGCTAGGGAACCTACGTCTGTCATACACTTTCTGGGCACCCAAGGAATCAGCCTCCGTGTGTGCGGGGCTGAAAACCCAGCCAGGGGCCCTGGGAGCCTGGTGCTCTCCGTGTGGCGCTGAATCTGGGCGGCCAAGCAACCGCTGGAGGAGCCCTGCAGTTGCCCTTCCCTTCCCTCTGACAGAATTCTCACTGCTGGAGCCCTTGGCAGTGTGCAACCCACCAGCCCTAAGCTCTCCTTAAGGAGGACTGGGACCTAAGTGCAAAGGCAAGGCAGGATTGGAGCTGAGGCAAGAAAGGCGCCAGTGGCGACTCCCAGGCTCCTGCTGCCTGCTCCTTCCTGGAGAGGCAGCCTAAAAGCAAGGCAAGTCTGGGCAAGGCTAGCCCCCGGCAGAGCAGCCTCGCGCCAGGAACTCTGCCAGATCGGGGCTCTGAGCAGAGCTAGAGCTCTGCCGTACTGGAGGCGCACTTAGCTCCGTGCAAGCAGGGCTTTCAACTTGACGGGGCTGGGCTGCCTCCTCTTCCCCCGAGGAGGCTAGCTTCCCTGCTGGCTGTGCACTCGCCTATCAGGCGGGGGCGCAGGGCTCCTCCAGCAGGTCTTGCCTCAGGGGCTGCTTCCCCTGAGTTGGGGGCTGTGGGCAGGAACCCAGACACGCAGGATCAGGCCCCAACCACCTGCACATGTCTCTGCTGGGGAGGAGAGTGCTAGGGAACCTACGTCTGTCATACACTTTCTGGGCACCCAAGGAATCAGCCTCCGTGTGTGCGGGGCTGAAAACCCCAGCCAGGGGCCCTGGGAGCCTGGTGCTCTCGGTGCGGCGCTGATTCTAGGCGGCCTAGAAACCGCTGGAGGAGCCCTGCAGTTGCCCTTCCCTTCCCTCTGACAGAGCTCTCACTGCTGAAGCCCTTCGCAGTGTGCAACCCACCACCCCCTAAGCCCTCCCCAACCACGCCTGGCACCTATGTGCAAAGGCAAGGCAGGATTGGAGCTGAGGCAAGGAAGGCACCAGTGGCGTCTCCCCAGGCTCGCTCAGACAGCTCCTTCCTGGGGAGGGAGCCTATAAGCAAGGCAAGTCTGGGCAAGGCGAGCCCCCGGCCGAGCAGCCTCGCGCCAGAAACTCTGCCAGATCGGGGCTCTGAGCAGAGCTAGAGCTCTGCCGTACTGGAGGCCCACTTAGCTCCGTGCAAGCAGGGCTTTCCTCTTGACTGGGCTCGGCTGCCTCCTCTTCTCCCGAGGAGGCTCGCTACACTGCTGGCTGTGCTCTCGCCTATCAGGCGGGGGCGCAGGGCTCCTCCAGCAGGTCTTGCCTCAGGGGCTGCTTCCCCTGAGTTGAGGCTGTGGGCGGGAACCCAGACACGCCAGGATAAGGCCCCAACCACCTGCACATGTCTCTGCTGGGGAGGAGAGTGCTAGGGAACCTACGTCTCTCACACACTTTCTAGGCACCCACGGAGTCAGCCTCTGGGAGTGTGGGGGTGCAAAACCCAGCCAGGGGCCCTTGGAACCTGGTGCTCTCCGTGCGGAGCTTTGTCTGGGCGGCCAAGGAACCGCTGAAAGGAGCCCTGCTGTTGCCCTTCGCTTCCCTCTGACAGAGCTTTCACTGCTGGAGCCCTTGGCAGTGGTGCAACCCACCAGCCCCTAAGCCCTCCTCAAGGACGCTTGGGACCTAAGTGCAAAGGCAAGGCAGGGGTAGAGCTGAAGCCAGGAAGGCGCCAGTGGCGTTTCCGAGCCTCACACAGCCTGCTCCTTCCTGGGGAGGGAGCCTTAAAGCAAGGCAAGTCTGCGCAAGGCTCGCCTATGGCAGAGCATCTTGGTGCCAGGAACTCTGCCAGATCGGGCCTCTGAACAGAGCTAGAGATCTGCCGTACTGGAGTCGCACTTAGCTTCGTGGAAGCAGGGATTTCAGCTTGACGGGGACTTGCTGCCTCCTCTTCCCCCGAGGAGGCTCGCTTCCCTGCTGGCTGTGCACTCGCCTATCAGGCGGGGGCGCAGGGCTCCTCCAGCAGGTCTTGCCCCAGGGCTGCTTCCCCTGAGTTGGGGCTGTGGGCAGGAACCCAGACACGCAGGATCAGGCCCCAAACACCTGCACATGTCTCTGCTGGGGAGGAGAGTGCTAGGGAACCTACGTCTGTCATACACTTTCTGGGCACCCAAGGAATCAGCCTCCGTGTGTGCGGGGCTGAAAACCCCAGCCAGGGGCCTGGGAGCCTGGTGCTCTCCGTGTGGCGCTGATCTGGGCGGCCAAGCAACCGCTGGAGGAGCCCTGCAGTTGCCCTTCCCTTCCTCTGACAGAATTCTCACTGCTGGAGCCCTTGGCAGTGTGCAACCCACACAGCCCTAAGCTCCTTAAGGAGGCTGGGACCTAAGTGCAAAGGCAAGGCAGGATTGGAGCTGAGGCAAGAAAGGCGCCAGTGGCGACTCCCAGGCTCCTGCTGCCTGCTCCTTCCTGGAGAGGCAGCCTAAAAGCAAGGCAAGTCTGGGCAAGGCTAGCCCCCGGCAGAGCAGCCTCGCGCCAGGAACTCTGCCAGATCGGGGCTCTGAGCAGAGCTAGAGCTCTGCCGTACTGGAGGCGCACTTAGCTCCGTGCAAGCAGGGCTTTCAACTTGACGGGGCTGGGCTGCCTCCTCTTCCCCGAGAGAGGCTCGCTTCCCTGCTGGCTGTGCACTCGCCTATCAGGCGGGGGCAGGGCTCCTCCCAGGTCTTGCCTCAGGGGCTGCTTCCCTGAGTTGGGGCTGTGGCAGGAACCCAGACACGCAGGATCAGGCCCCAACCACCTGCACATGTCTCTGCTGGGGAGGAGAGTGCTAGGGAACCTACGTCTGTCATACACTTTCTGGGCACCCAAGGAATCAGCCTCCGTGTGTGCGGGGCTGAAAACCCCAGCCAGGGGCCCTGGAGCCTGGTGCTCTCGGTGCGGCGCTGATTCTAGGCGGCCTAGAAACCGCTGGAGGAGCCCTGCAGTTGCCCTTCCTTCCTCTGACAGAGCTCTCACTGCTGAAGCCCTTGGCAGTGTGCAACCCACACCCCTAAGCCCTCCCCAACGACCTGGACCTATGTGCAAAGGCAAGGCAGGATTGGAGCTGAGGCAAGGAAGGCACCAGTGGCGTCTCCCAGGCTCGCTCAGACAGCTCCTTCCTGGGGAGGGAGCCTAAAAGCAAGGCAAGTCTGGGCAAGGCGAGCCCCGGCCGAGCAGCCGCGCCAGAAAACTCTGCCAGATCGGGGCTCTGAGCAGAGCTAGAGCTCTGCCGTACTGGAGGCGCACTTAGCTCCGTGCAAGCAGGGCTTTCCTCTTGACTGGGCTCGG
>NW_017214638.1:0-14529 GCF_001704415.2 Capra hircus
GAAGCCAGACCTTTCCAGCCTTGTATGACTCAGCACGGAGGAGACTGGAAAAGCTCTCTTCCTTGGAGAAGGAAAGGCAGCCCCAGAGAGTGTGTTTTCACACCTGTATCTTGCAGCAAGTGTTTGGCGTCTCAGACGTCAGACCTCCAGGCCTGCTCCAACGGCTCAGTTCCAGAGTCAGGGCCTTGTGTCTCCCTGCATTTCTGAGCCTTGGGAACACATTCCTAGGTCAGAACAGTCCTGCCCATGGGGAAGGAGGCTGCGGGAGTGTGTCTGAGGGGGTCGGGTGCCATGCTGGGTCCAATAGACCTGGTACCTCCAATCGACCCCAGGACAACAGCGGTGGGGCTCCCCCTGGCTTCCGAAATGCCAAAGCGAGAAGCAAAGCTAGCTCTATCAGAAGGAAGGAAAGTGCAATCGGATGGATGTTCAGGCTCTTGCTGGCCGCCCACTTCAGGGTCCCCCCCGAGAGGAACAGGCGCCCTGTGGCCCCTAGGTCCGATATGCAGGTTAACACATAGGGTGGTCCCTGTAGGAGCCAAGAATTTTCCTGACAGACCTAGGCTCACTAGAGCTCTCCTACAGGGCAAAAGGGGTAGAACAGACTGTGGATGTGACTCTGCCTTTCCAGCGAGCATGGGGCCCTCTCTACGGCCCCGGGCTCCAGGGAAAATTGGTCCCTGAAAAATGACCTCCAAGAAGCGCTTTTCCAGCAGGCTGGGATGCAGAGTTCACAGGATGCGGGGGGAAAGTGATCGTGCTTCAGGGAAGAAGAGGCAGCCACCAAGTGTGTGTTTGCAAGCCTGTATTTGGAAGAAACTGGTGAGCTTCTTCAAGGGGAGACCTCCAGGTCTGCTCAGAGGACCGAAATTCCAGAGGCAGCACCATGCATCTCCCCTGTCCTTTCTGAGCCTTGGAAAGACATTCCTAGCTTATAGCGTATTGCTCATGAAGAAGCAGGATGCAGGAATGTGTCAGACATGACTGGGTGCCTTCCTGGGTTCAGCTCCGAGGGGCCTTTCCACTCAAAGTAGGTCCATGCCTCCTTGGGGAGGAAGTGGGGCCCGCTTGCCTCCAAATTGTCAAAGGCTGGAACAAAGCTAGTTCTATCAGAGGTAAGAAAAGAGCAATTGGATGGATGTGGAAGCTGTTGCTGGGCCGCACTGCCTTCAGGCCCCCCCACCCCTCCGCCCCGAGAGAAACAGGCGCCCTGTGGCCCCTAGGTCCTGTATGCAGTTTCACACATAGAATGTGTCCCATAGGAGCCAAGAATTTTCCTGACAGACCTAGGCTCACTAGAGCTCTCCTACAGAGCAAAGCGGATGGGACAGATGTGTGGCTGTGGCTCTGCCTTTCCCTGGGAGTGTGCAGCCGCTCCCTAGGGCCCCGGCTCCAGGGGAAATTGCCCCTGAATAATGACCTCCAAGAAGCGCTTTTCCAACTGGCTGAGATGTGGAGTTCTCAGGATGCAGGGAAAGCGAGTGTCCTTCGGGGAAGCAAAGGCAGTCACCTGTTATCATGACTTACTAGAATAGTAGGTACCTTCTCCGGTTGGGCAGAGGCCTTCCCTACCTGATCTGAAAAAGAAAATGAAGTAGCTCGCTGATTTGAGAAATAATTCCCAGACTTGGGTTTCCAACCAGTATAGAATCCGACAATGGCCCTGTCTTTGTAGCCGCGTTAATTAACAGGTATGTGAAGCTTAAATATCAGTGGAAATTACATACAGCAATAGGCCCCAGTGTTCTGGAATGTGGAAAGAAACAACAAACTCTTGAAGAGACATTCTAAATGGATCATAGAAACTGACTGACTGGATGGGCTTGCTTCGGCAGACTTACTCATATTATGGGTTACCGCACGTTCCCATAGTTGTTGTCCTTATGAAATTTTCTATGGGAGACCCCTCCCCAAGTGAGGCAGGTGTTAGCAGATTTGCCACAAGTAAGGGGGTGGATTTCACAGCAGATGGAACAATTAGGTAAGGTAATAAATCAGGTAACTAAGTTTGTATAAAAAAGAATATCATTCCCCCTTGAGGAACAGATTCATGAATTTGTGCTCAGTGATCAGGTGTGGCTCAATGACTGGAAACACAATTCCTTGGCCTGACATCGGAAAGGTCCTTATACTGTTGTCTTAGCCACAATTCTGAAAAGAGATGGAATACCAGACCACCTAACCTGCCTCTTGAGAAAATCTGGATGAAGGTCAGGAGGCAACAGTTAGGGCAGGACATGGAACAACAGACTGGTTCCAAAAGGAAAAGGAGTATGTCAAGGCTGTATATCTCACCTGTTTATTTAACTTATATGCAGAGTACATCATGAAAAATGCTGGGATGGAAGATACATGAGCTGGAATCAAGATTCCGGTAGAATATCAATAAACTTAGAATGCAGATGACACCACCTTATGGCAGAATGTGAAGAGGAACGGTATGTCGGGGAACTTCTTGAGTTGCAGCAAGGGTGTGAAGACCCTTGAAGTTCCAGAGTTAGGTGTGGTTAGTCTCGAGATGCCTCAGCGGAAATGGGCCTCATGTCGCCTGGAATGGAGAGGCTCCTGGATATTCCCTAGTTTCAGCAGTGCTCTTGAGTTACACGGGACTTCAGGGACCCGCTCTGGCGGCCACAGAAAGGCAGTCATCATGCGTGTTCCTAGGGGCCTCTCGTGATTCCTCTCCCGTCGATGCCGGGCCTAAGACCTTGTGTGGAGTCGGGCGGAACCTGAGGATTCCTCTCCAGTACTGACATGGATTTGGGTACTTCTGGATCTCCACAAGGGAGTGAGCCTCGTCTCGAGTGGGGGCATGAAGCGTGCCCTTTCTTCCCATGCTGTAGCAGCAGTGTCACGCTTCCCCTTGCGTGGACCAAGGGATCTGTGGCTTTCCCTCGAGTCTTTCCCACGAGGCTTTCCCACAGCGCCTGTCCCACGTGCCACGTGGTGTGAGTCGATCCTCGGCGTGAAAGCCGAGCAGTGGAAGGGAAAACAAGTTCCTGTGGAATGACTGAGACGTCTCGGGGAGTCTCAGATGGTGCACGACCTGCAGTTCCTCTCCCTTCCTTTGGAGAGCGCCTCCTCTTGAGATGCGATGGGAATGCCGGAATTCTTTCCGGACCAGAAGGAAAGGATCCCTCATCTCGAGCTACGAGGTGGAAACGGAGCTCCTCTGGAGTGGCCGGACCCTCGTGCTTCCTCTTGAATGGAGACGGGTATGTCGGGGAACTTCTTGAGTTGCAGCATGACTGTGAAAGACTCTTGGAAGTTCCAGAGGTCACGTGTGATTAGCCTCGAGACACCTCAGTGGAAACGGGCCTCATCTCGCCTGGAGGGAGAACCTCCTGGATTTTACCGAGTTGCGGCAGGTGCTCTCGACTTACGACGGGACCTCATGGACCCGCTCTGGTGACCTCAGTAAAGGCCAGTCCCCATGCGAGTTGCTAGAGGCGTGTCGCTATTCCTCTCCCGTCGATGCAGGGCCTAAGACCTTGTGTGGAGTCCGGGCCAGAACCTGAATTCCTCTCCAGGGCTGACATGCATCTTGAGGTACTTCTGGAGTCTCCCAGGGAGTCAGTCCTCGTCTCGAGTGGGGCATGCACGTGCGCTTTCGCTCCGTGCTGTAGCAGCAGTGTCACGCTTCCATCGCTGTGGATCAAGGGATCTGTGGCTTTCCCTCGAGCTTTCAGATGAGGCTTTCCCACAGGCTCTCCACGTACCACCGCGATCCTCGCCTCTGCCATCGCGATCCTCGCCGGCAAGTCGAAGCAGTGCAGGGAAAACAGGATCCTCTGGAATGGACTGCGACATCTGGGACTCTTGAATGGTGCACGACCCATGAGTTCCTCTCGCCTTTCCTGTGCAGGCGCCTCCTCTTGAGATGAGTCGGAAACGTCGGAAATTCTTTCCCGAGGAAGCACAGAAGGATCCTCATCTCGAGCTTGGAGGAGGAAACGGAGCTCCTCTGGAGGTGGCCGGACCCTCGTGCTTCCTCTGGAGTGGAGACGGGTATGTCGGGGAACTTCTTGAGTTGTAGCAAGGGTGTGTAGGACCCTTTGGAAGTTCCAGAGTTTAGGCCGTGATTACTCTCGAGACACCGCAGAGAAAATGGGCCTCATCTCGACTAAAGCAGAGAACCTCCTGGATTTCTCGAGTTGCGGCAGGTGCTCTCAACATACGACCGAGACCTCAGGGACAGTGTAGCAGGGGTGTCACGCTTCCCGTCACGGGGATCAAGGGATCTGTGGCTTTCCCTCGAGCTTTCCCACGAGCTTTCCCACAGGGCTGTCCCACGTGCCACCATGGTGTGAGTCGATACTCGGCTGTGAAAATCGAGGCAGTGCAGGGAAAACAGGTTCCTCTGAAATTGACTGACACATCTGGGGACTCTTGAATGGTGCACGACCTGGAATTCCTCTCGCCTTCCAATTGAGAGCCCTTACTCTTGCAATGCCACGGGAAGCCGAAAAATCTTTCCTGACTAAGCAGGATAGGATCCTCATCTCAAGCTGCCAGCGGAAACGGGTTTCCTCTGGATGTGGGCGGACCCTAGTGCTTCCTCTCTAGTGGAGACGGGTATGTCGGGAACTTCTTGAGTTGCAGCAAGGACCTTTGAATTTCCAGAGTTTAGGTGTGATGAGCCTCCAGACGCCTCAGAGGAAATGGCCTCATCTCGCCTGGAGGGGAGAACCACCTGGATTTTCTAGAGTTGGGCAGGGTCTCTCGAGTTAAGACGGGGACCTCAGGGACCGCTCTGGTGGCCTCAGGAAAGGCCAGTGCCATGGGAGTTGCAAGGGGCCTTCGGATTCCTCTCCCGTCGATGTTGGGCCTAAGACCTTGTGTGGAGTCGGGGCCGGAACCTGAGGATTCTTCCCCAGTGCTGACATGGGTCTTGGCGTATTTTTGGATTCTCCCCTGGGAGTCAGTGCTCATCCCCTGTGGGTGCATGCACGTGAGCTTTCCTCACGAACTGTAGCAGCAGTGTCACACTTCCCGTCGCGTGGATCAAGGATCTGTGGCTTTCCCTCGAGGCTTTCCCACGAGGATTTTCCTCAGGGCTGTCCCACGTGCAACCGTGGTGTGAGTCGATCCTCGCTTGAAAGTCGAGGCAGTGCAGGGAAAACAGGTTTCCCTGGAATTGACAGAGACATCTGGGGGACTCTGGGAATGGTGGAACGACCCTGGAGTTTCTCTCCCCTTTCCTGTGGAGAGGGCCTCCTCTTGAGATGCGACTGGAACGCCGGGAATGCTTTCCAGACCACGCAGGGAAAGGATCCCTCCTCTCGAGCTATTAGGTGGAAACGGTGCTCCTCTGAAAGTGCGGCGGGAAGATGTTGATACTCTCGAGTGGAGTCGGGTATGTCGGAGAACTTCTTGAGTTGCAGCAAGGGTGTGAAGGACCCTTTGGAAGTTCCAGAGGTTAGGTGTGATTAGCATGGAGACGCCTCAGCGCAAATGGGCCTCATCTCGCCTTTAAGGACGCCAAGATCCATGTCAGCACTGGAGAGGAATCCTCAGGTTCCGGCACCGACTCCACACAAGGTCTTAGGCCCCGCATCGACGGGAGAGGAATCCCGAGAGGCCCCCGGAGTAACTCGCATGGGGAATGGCCTTTCCTGAGGCCACCAGAGCGGGTCCCTCAGGTCCCCGTCTTAAGTCGAGATCACCTGTCCCAACTCGAAAAAATCCAGGAGGTTCTCCCCTCCAGGCGAGATGAGGCCTATTTCCGCTGAGGCGACTCGAGGCTAAATACACCTAAACCTCTGGAACTTCCAAAGGGTTCTTCACACCCTTGCTGCAACTCAAGAAGTTTCCCCGACATACCCGTCTCCACTCGAGAGGAAGCACGAGAGTCCCGCCCACATCCAGAGGAGCCCGTTTCCGCCTCACAGCTAGAGAGGAGGTATCCTTTCCCTGCGTGGTCGGGAAAGAATTCCCGGTCTTCCCGTCACAACTCAAGAGGAGGCGCTCTCAACAGGAAAGGTGAGAGGAACTCCAGGGTCGTGCCACCATTCCCAGAGTACCCCAGATATCTCAGTCCATTCCAGGGAAACCTGTTTTCCTGCACTGCCTCGACTTTCAAGCCGAGGATCGACTCACACACGGTGGCACGTGGGACAGCCCTGTGAGAAAGCCTCGGAGAAAGCCTCATGGGAAAGCCTAGAGGGAAAGCCACTGATCCCTTGATCACTCGACGGGAAGAATGACACTGCTGCTACAGCTCGGAGGAAAGCGCTCTTCAATGCCCCACTCGAATGAGGACTGACTCCCTGGGTGACTCCTGAAGTACCCCAAGATCCATGTCAGCACTGGAGAGGAATCCTCAGCTTCCAGGACCGACCCACACAAGGTCTTAGGCCCCGGCATCGACGGGAGAGAATCCCGAGAGGCCACCGAGCAACTCGCATGGGGACTGGCCTTTCCTGCGGCCACCAGAGCGGGTCCCTGAGGTGTCCGTCGGAAGTCGGAGAGCACCTGCCGCAACTCGAGAAAATCCAGGAGGTTCTCCCCTCCAGGCGAGATGAGGCGCATTTCCGCTGAGGCGTCTAGAGACTAATTGCACCTAACATCTGGAACTTCCAAAAGGTCCTTCACACCCTTTCTGCAACTGAATAAGTTCCACGACATACTCGCCTCCACTAGAGAGGAAGCACGAGAGTCCCGCCCACATCCAGAGGAGCCCCGATTCCGTCTCATAGCTCGAGAGGAGGGATCATTTCCCTGCGTGGTCAGGAAAGAATTCCCGGTGTTCCCGTCGCATCTCAAGAGGAAGCGCTCTCCACAGAAAGTTGAGAGGAACTCTAGAGTCTGGCCACCATTCCCAAAGTCCCCAGTTGTCTCAATCCATTCCCTGCACTACCTCGACTTTCAAGCCGAGGATCGACTCACACAACGGCGCATCAGGGACAGCCCCTGTGGGAAAGCCTCGTGGGAAAGCCTCCTGGGAAAGCCTCGAGGGAAACCACAGAACCCTTGATCCACTCGAATTGAAGCATGACACTGCTGCTACAGCTCGGGAGGAAAGCGCCACGGGCATGTCCCTACTCGAGACGAAGACTTACTCCCCTCGGGAGACACCAGAAGTACCCCCAAATCCATGTCAGCACTGGAGAGGAATCCTCAGGTTCCGCACCGATGCCACACAAGGTCTTAAGCCAGCGTGACACTGCTGCTACAGCTCGAGAGGAAAGCACACATGCAGGCCCCCACTCGAGACGAGGACTGACTCCCCTGGGGAGACTCCAGAAGTACCCCATGATCCATGTCAGCACTGGAGAGGAATCCTCAGGTTCCGGCACCGACTCCACACAAGATCCTAGGCCCGGGCATCAATGGAGAGGAATCCTGAGTGGCCCCCGAACAACTCGCATGGGGACTGGCCTTTCCTGAGGCCACCAGAGCGGGTCCCTGAGGTCGCCGTCGTAAGTCGACAGCACCTGCCGCATCTCGAGAAAATCCAGGAGTTCTCCCCTCCAGGCGAGATGAGGCCCATTTGTGCTGAGGCCTCTCGAGGCTAATCAGACCTAACCTCTGGAACTTCCAAAGGGTCCTTCACAACCTTTCTGCAACTCAAGAAGTTTCCCGACATACCCGTCTCCACTCGAGAGGAAGCACGAGAGTCCCGCGCACATCCAGAGGAGCTCCGTTTCCGCCTCCTAGCTCGAGAGGAGGGATCCTTTCCCTGCGTGGTCGGCAAAGAATTCCCGACATTCCTTTCGCACCTCAAGAGGAGGCGCTCCCACAGAAAAGGCGAGAGGAACTCCAGAGTCATGCCACATTCCCAGGGTCCCCCAGATGTCTCAGTCCATTCCAGGGAAACCTGTTTTCCCTGCACAGCCTCGACTTTCAAGCCGAGGATAGACTCACACCACGGTGCACGTGGGACATCCCTGTGGAAAGTCTCGTGAGAAAGCCTCGTGGGAAAGCCTCGAGGGAAAGCCCTGATCCCTTGATCCACGCGAAGGGAAGCGTGACATTGCTGCTACAGCTCGGGAGGAAAGCGCACGTGCATGCCCCCACTCGAGACAAAGACTGACTCCACTGAGGAGACTCCAGAAGTACTCCAAGATCCATGTCAGCACTGGAGAGTAGTGCTCAGGTTCGGCACCGACTCCACACAAGATCTTAGGCCCTGGCATCGACGGGAGAGTAATCCAGAGGTCCCTGAGCAACTCCCATAGGGACTGGCCTTTCCTGAGGCCACCAGAGCGGGTCCCTGAGGTCCCCGTCGTAAGTCGAGAGCACCTGCCGCAACTCGAGAAAATCAGGAGGTTCTCCCCTCCAGGCTAGATGAGGCCAATTTGTGCTGAGGCGTCTCGAGGCTAATCACACCTAACCTCTGGAACTTCCAAAGAGTCCTTCACACCCATGCTGCCAACTCAAGAAGTTCCCCGACATACCCGTCTCCACTTGAGAGGAAGCACGAGAGTCCCGCCCACATCCAGAGGGCCCCGTTTCCCGCCTCCTAGCTCGAGAGGAGGGATCCTTTCCCTGCGTGGTCGGAAAGAATTCCCGCATTCCCCGTCGGATCCCAAGAGGAGCGCTCTCCACAGGAAAGGCGAGAGGAATTCCACGATCGTTCCACCATTCCCAGAGTGCCCCCTGATGTCTCAGTCCATTCCAGGGAAACGTGTTTTCCCTGCACAGCCTCGACTTTCAAGCCGAGGATCGACTCACACCACGTGGCACGAGGGACAGCCCTGTGGGAAAGCCTCGTGGAAAGCCTCGTCGGAAAGCTCGAGGGAAAGCCACAGATCCCTTGATCCACGCGAAGGGAAGTGCGACACTGTTGCTACAGCTCCGGAGGAAAGCGCACGTGCATGCCCCACTCGAGACGAGGACTGACTCCCCTGGGGAGACTCCAGAAATACCCCAAGATCCATGTCAGCACTGGAGAGGAATCCTCAGGTTCCGGCACCGACTCCACACAAGATCTTAGGCCCGGCATCGATGGGAGAGGAATCCTGAGTGGCCCCGAACAACTCGCATGGGGACTGGCCTTTCCTGAGGCCACCAGAGGGGTCCCTGAGGTCGCCGTCGTAAGTCGACAGTACCTGCCGCATCTCGAGAAATCCAGGAGGTTCTCCCCTCCAGGCGAGATGAGGCCCATTTGTGCTGAGGCGTCTCGAGGCTAATCAGACATAACCTCTGGAACTTCCAAAGGGTCCTTCACAACCTTTCTGCAACTCAAGAAGTTGCCCGACATACCCGTCTCCACTCGAGAGGAAGCACGGGAGTCCCGCCCACATCCAGAAGAGCCCCGTTTCCGCCTCCTAGCTCGAGAGGAGGGATTCTTTCCCTGAGAGGTCGGGAACGAATTCCGGCGTTCCATCGCATCTCAAGAGGAGGCGCTCTCCACAGGAAAGGAGAGAGGAACTCCAGGGTCGTGCCACCATTCCCAGAGTCCCCCAGATGTCTCAGTCCATTCCAGGGAAACCTGTTTTCCTGCTATGTTTCGACATTCAAGCGAGGATCGATTCACACCACGGTGCCACGTGGACAGCCCTGTGGGGAGCCTCGTGGAAATCCTCTTGGAAAGCCTCGTGGGAAAGCCTCGAGCGAAAGCCACAGATCCCTTGATCCACGTGAAGGGAAGCGTGACACCGCTGCTACAGCTCGGGAGGAAAGCGCACGTGCATCCCCCCCTCGAGACGAGGACTGACTCCCCTGGGGAGACTCCAGAAGTACCCAGATCCATGTCAGCACTGGAGAGGAATCCTGAGGTTCCGGCACCCACTCCACACAAGATCTTAGGCTCCGGCATCGACGGGAGAGGAATCCCGAGAGGACACGAGCAACTCGCATGGGACTGGCCTTTCCTGAGGCCACCAGAGCGGGTCCCTGAGGTCCAGTCATAAGTCGAGAGCACCTGCCGCAACTCGAGAAAATCCAGGAGGTTCTCCCCTCCAGGCGAGATGAGGCCCATTTCACCTGAGGCGTTTCGAGGCTAATCACACCTAACCTCTGAACTTACAAAGGTTCCTCAAACCATTACTGCAACTCAAGAATTCCCCGGCATACCCGTCTCCACTCGAGAGGAAGCACGAGAGTCCGCCCACATCCAGAGGAGCCCCGTTTCCCCTCATAGCTCGAAAGAAGGGATCCTTTCCCTACGTGGTCGGTAAGTATTCCTGGCGTTCCCGTCGCATCTCAGAGGAGGCGCTCTCCACAGGAAAGGCGAGAGGAACTCCAGGGTCGTGCCACCATTCCAGAGTCCCCCAGATGTCTCAGTCCATTCCAGGGAACCTGTTTTCCCTGACTGCCTTGACTTTCAAACCGAGGTTCGACTCAACCACAGTGGCACGTGGGACAGCCCTGTGGGAAAGCATTGTGGGAAAGCCTCGAGGGAGAGCCACAGATCCCTTTATCCACGGGACGGGAAGCTGACACTGCTACTAGAGCTCGGGAGGAAAGCGCACGTGCATGCCCCACTCAAGTCGAGGACTGACTCCCTGGGAGACTCCAGAAGTACCCCAAGATCCATGTCAGCACTGGAGAGGAATCTCAGGTTCCGTCACCGACACCAAACAAGGTCTTAGGCCCCAGCATCAACGGGAGAGGAATCTCGAGAGCCCCCGAGACACTTACATGGGGACTGGCCTTACCTGAGGCCACCAGAGCGGTCACTGAGGTCCCCGTCATAAGTCGAGAGCACCTGCCGTATCTGAGAAAAACAAGGAGGTTCTCCCTCCAGGCGAGATGAGGCCCATTTCCACTGAGGCGTCTAGAGGCTAATCACAACCAACCTCTGGAACTTACAAAGGGCCTTCTCACCCTTACTGCAACTCAAGAAGTTCCCTGACACACCCGTCTCCACTCCAGAGAAAGCACGAGAGTCCCGCCCACATCCAAGGAGCCCCGATTCCACCTCATAGCTCGAGAGGAGGGATCCTTTCCCTGCGTGGTCGGGAAAGAATTCCCCGCGTTCCCGTCGCATCTCAAGAGGAGGCGCTCCACAGGAAAGGCGAGAGGAACTCCAGGGTCGTGCGACCATTCCCAGTGTCCCGCAAATGTCTCAGACCATTCCAGGGTAAGCTGTTTTCCCTGCACTGCCTCGACGTTCAAACCGAGGATCGACTCACACCACGGTGGCACGTGGAACAGCCCTGTGGGTAAGCCTCGTGGGAAAGCCTCGTGGGAAAGCCTCGAGTGAAAGCCGCTGATCCTTGATCCACCTGACGGGAAGCGTGACACTGCTGCTACAGCTCGGAGGAAAGCGCACGTGCATGCCACAGTTGAGACGAGGACTGACCCCCTGGGGAGACTCCGGAAGTAACGCAAGATCCATGTCAGCACTGGAGAGGAATCCTCAGGTTCCGGTACCGACTCCACACAAGTTCTTAGGCCCCGGCATCGACGGGAGAGGAATCCGGAGAGGCCCAGGAGCAACTCGGATGGGGACTGGCCTTTCCTGAGGCCACCAGAGAGGGTCAATTAGGTCCCCGTCGTAAATCGAGAGCACCTGCCGCAACCCGAGAAAATCCAGGTGGTTCTCCCTCCAGGAGAATGAGGCGCATTTCACCTGAGGCGTTTCGTGGCTAATCACATCTAACCTCTGGAACTTCCAAAGGTTCCCTCAAACCCTTACTGCAACTCAAGAATTCCCCGGCATACCCGTCTCCACTCGAGAGGAAGCACGAGAGTCCCGCCCACATCCAGAGGAGCCCCGTTTCCCCCTCATAGCTCGAAAGAAGGGATCCTTTCCCTGCGTGTCGGGAACGAATTCCGGCGTTCCCGTCGCATCTCAAGAGGAGGCGCTCTCCACAGGAAAGGAGAGAGGAACTCCAGGGTCGTGCCACCATTCCCAGAGTCCCCAGATGTCTCAGTCCATTCCAGGGAAACCTGTTTTCCCTGCAATGTTTCGACATTCAAGCCGAGGATCGATTCACACCACGGTGCCACGTGGGACAGCCCTGTGGGAAAGCCTCGTGGGAAATCCTCTTGGAAAGCTCGTGGGAAGCCTCGAGCGAAAGCCACAGATCCCTTGATCCACGTGAAGGGAAGCGTGACACTGCTGCTACAGCTCGGAGGAAAGCGCACGTGCATCCCCCCTCGAGACGAGGACTGACTCCCCTGGGGAGACTCCAGAAGTACCCAAGATCCATGTCAGCACTGGAGAGGAATCCTGAGGTTCGGCACGCCACTCCACACAAGATCTTAGGCTCCGGCATCGACGGGAGAGAATCCGAGAGGACCGCGAGCAACTCGCATGGGGACTGGCCTTTCCTGAGGCCACCAGAGCGGGTCCCTGAGGTCCCCGTCGTAAGTCGAGAGCACCTGCCGCAACTCGAGAAAATCCAGGAGGTTCTCCCCTCCAGGCGAGATGAGGCCTATTACCCTTAGGCGTCTCGAGGCTAATCACACCTAACCTCTGGAACTTCCAAAGGGTCCTTCACACCCTTGCTGCAACTCAAGAAGTTCCCCGACTTACCCGTCTCCACTCGAGAGGAAGCAGGGGAGTTCCCCCACATCCAGAAGAGCCCCGTTTCCGCCTCTAGCTCGAGAGAGGGATCATTTCCCTGCGTGGTGGTGAAAGAATTCCCCACGTTCCCGTCGCATCTCAAGAGGAGGCGCTCTAAACAGGAAAGGCGAGAGGAACTCCAGCATCGTGCCACCATTCCAGAGTCCCCCGATGTCTCAGTCCATTCCAGGAAAACCTGTTTTTCCCTGCACTGCCTCGACTTTCAAGCCGAGGATCGACTCACACCACGGTGGCACGTGGGACATCCTGTGGGAAAGCCTCGTGGGAAAGCCTCCACGGAAAGCCACAGATTCCTGATCCACGCGAAGGGAAGCATGACACTGCTGCTACAGCTCTGGAGGAAAATGCACGTGCATGCATCCACTAGAGACGAGGACTGACTCACCTGGGAGACTCCAGAAGTACCCAAGGTCCATGTAAGCACTGCAGAGGTATTCTCAGGTTCCGGCACCGACTCCACACAAGGTATAAGGCGCCGCATCGACGGAGAGGAATCCCGAGAGGCCCCCGAGCAACTCGCATGGTGACTGGCCTTTCCTGAGGCCACCAGAGCGAGTCCCTGAGGACCCCGTCTTAAGTCCACAGCACCTGCCGCAACTCGAGAAAATTCAGGAGGTTCTCCCTTCAGGCGACATGAGGCCCATTTGTGCTGAGGCGTCTCGAGACTAATCACACCTAACCTCTGGAACTTACAAAGCGTCTTTCACACCCTTGCTGCAACTCAAGAAGTTCCTCGACATACCCGTTTCCCCTCTAGAGGAAGCACGAGAGTCCGCCCACATCCAGAGGAGCCTGGTTTCCGCCTCCTAGCTCGAGAGGAGGGATCCTTTCCCTGCGTGGTCGGGAAAGAATTCTGGCGTTCCCGTCGCATCTCAAGAGGAGGCGCTCTCCACAGAAAAGGCGAGAGGAACTCCAGTGTCGAGCCACATTCCCAGAGTCCCCCAGATGTCTCAGTCCATTCCAGGGAACCTGTTTTCCCTGACTGCCTTGACTTTCAAACCGAGGATCGACTCACACCACGTGGCACGTGGGACAGCCCTGTGGGAAGCATTGTGGGAAAGCCTCGAGGGAGAGCCACAGATCCCTTGATCCACGGGACGGGAAGCTTGACACTGCTACTAGAGCTCGGGAGGAAAGCGCACGTGCATGCCCCCACTCAAGTCGAGGACTGACTCCCCTGGGGAGACTCCAGAAGTACCCCAAGATCCATGTCAGCACTGGAGAGGAATCCTCAGGTTCCGTCACCGACACCAAACAAGGTCTTAGGCCCCAGCATCGACGGGAGAGGAATCTCGAGAGCCCCCGAGACACTTACATGGGGACTGGCCTTACCTGAGGCCACCAGAGCGGGTCACTGAGGTCCCCGTCATAAGTCGAGAGCACCTGCCGTATCTGGAGAAAAACAAGGAGGTTCTCCCCTCCAGGCGAGATGAGGCCCATTTCCACTGAGGCGTCTAGAGGCTAATCACAACCAACCTCTGGAACTTACAAAGGGGCCTTCTCACCCTTACTGCAACTCAAGAAGTTCCCTGACACACCCGTCTCCACTCCAGAGAAAGCACGAGAGTCCCGCCCACATCCAGAGGAGCCCCGATTCCACCTCATAGCTCGAGAGGAGGGATCCTTTCCCTGCGTGGTCGGGAAAGAATTCCCCGCGTTCCCGTCGCATCTCAAGAGGAGGCGCTCCCACAGAAAAGGCGAGAGGAACTCAGGGTCGTGCGACCATTCCCAGTGTCCCGCAAATGTCTCAGACCATTCCAGGGTAAGCTGTTTTCCCTGCACTGCCTCGACGTTCAAACCGAGGATCGACTCACACCACGGTGGCACGTGGAACAGCCCTGTGGGTAAGCCTCGTGGGAAAGCCTCGTGGGAAAGCCTCGAGTGAAAGCCGCTGATCCCTTGATCCACCTGACGGGAAGCGTGACACTGCTGCTACAGCTCGGGAGGAAAGCGCACGTGCATGCCACCAGTTGAGACGAGGACTGACCCCCTGGGGAGACTCCGGAAGTAACGCAAGATCCATGTCAGCACTGGAGAGGAATCCTCAG
>NW_017214639.1:0-14529 GCF_001704415.2 Capra hircus
GCGTCTAGAGCTTAATTGCACCTAACATCTGGAACTTCCAAAAGGTCCTTCACACCGTTTCTGCAACTGAATAAGTTCCCCGACATACTCGCCTCCACTCGAGAGGAAGCACGAGAGTCCCGCCCACATCCAGAGGAGCCCCGATTCCGTCTCATAGCTCGAGAGGAGGGATCATTTCCCTGCGTGGTCGGGAAAGAATTCCCGGCGTTCCTGTCGCATCTCAAGAGGAGGCGCTCTCGACAGGAAAGTTGAGAGGAACTCTAGAGTCTGGCCACCATTCCCAGAGTCCCCCAGTTGTCTCAATCCATTCCCTGCACTACCTCGACTTTCAAGCCGAGGATCGACTCACACAACGGCGGCACCATGGACAGCCCTGTGGGAAAGCCTCGTGGGAAAGCCTCCTGGGAAAGCCTCGAGGGAAACCACAGAACCCTTGATCCACTCGAATTGAAGCATGACACTGCTGCTACACCTCGGGAGGAAAGCGCACGGGCATGTCCCCACTCGAGACGAAGACTTACTCCCCTCGGGAGACACCAGAAGTACCCCAAGATCCATGTCAGCACTGGAGAGGAATCCTCAGTTTCCTGCACCGACTCCACACAAGGTCTTAGGCCCGGCATCGACGGGAGAGGAATCCCGAGAGGCCCCCGAGCAACTCGAATGGGGACTGGCCTTTCCTGAGGCCATCAGAGCGGGTCCCTGAAGTAGCCGTCGTACATCGAGAGCACATGCCGCAACTCGAGAAAATCCAGAAGGTTTTCCGCTAAAGGCGAGATGAGGGCCATTTCCTCTGAGGCGTCTCGAGGTAATCACACCTAACCTCAGGAACTTCCAAAGGGTCCTTCACACCCTTGCTGCAACTCAAAACGTTCCCCGACATTCCTGTCTCCACTCGAGAGAAAGCACAAGAGTCCCACCCACATCCAGAGGAACCCCGTTTCCGCCTCATAGGTTGAGAGGAGGGATCCTTTCCCTGCGTGTTCGGGAAAGAATTCCCGGCCATCCAGTCGCATCTCAAGAGGAGGCGCTCTCCACAGGAAAGACGAGAGGAACTCCAGGGTCGTGTCACCATTCCCAGAGTCACCCAGATGTCTCAGTCCATTCCAGGGAAACCTGTTTTCCCTGCACTGCCTCGACTTTCAAGCCGAGGATCGACTCACACCTCGGTGGCACGTGAGACAGCCCTATGGGAAAGCCTCGTGGGAAAGCCTCCTGGGAAAGCCTCGAGGGAAAGCCCCTGATCCCTTGATCCACGCCAAGGGAAGCGTGACACTGCTGCTAAAGCTCGGGAGGAAAGCGCACGTGCATGCCCCCACTAGAGACGAGGACTTACTCCCCTGGGGAGACTCCAGAAGTACCCCAAGATCCATGTCAGCACTGGAGAGGAATGCTCAGGTTCCGACACCGACTCCACACAAGATCTTAGGCCCCGGCATCTACGGGAGAGGAATCCCGAGAGGCCCCCGAGCAACTCGCATGGGGACTGGCCTTTCCTGAGGCCTCGAGAGCGGGTCCCTGAGGTACCCGTCGTAAGACGAGAGCACCTGCCACAACTCGAGAAAATCGATGAGGTTATCCCATCCAGGTGAGATGAGGCCCATCAGCTCAGGCGTCTTGAGGCTAATCACTCCTAACCTCTGGAACTTCCAAAGGGTTCTTCACATCCTTGCTGCAACTCATGAAGTTCCCCGACATAACCGTCTACACCCGAGAGGAAGCACGTGAGGCCAGCCCACATCCAGAGGAGCCCCGTTTCCGGCTCCTAGCTCGAGAGGAGGGATCCTTTCCCTGCGTAGTGGGGAAAGAATTCCCCGCATTGCCGTCGCATCTCAAGAGGAGGCGCTCTCCACAGGAAAGGCGAGATGAACTCCAGGGTCGTGCCACCATTTCCAGAGTCCCCCAGATGTCTCAGTGCATTCCAGGGAAACTTGTTTTCCCTGCACTGCCTCGACTTTCAAGCCGAGGAATCGACTTACACCACGGTGGCACGTGGGACAGCCCTGTGGGAAAACATCCTGGGAAAGACTCGTGGGAAAGCCTCGAGTGAAAGCCACAGATCCCTTGATCCACACGAAGGTAAGTGCGACACTGCTGCTACAGCTCGGGAGGAAAGCGCACGTGCAGGCCCCCACTCGAGACGAGGACTGACTCCCTTGGGGAGACTCCAGAAGTACCCCAAGATCCATGTCAGCACTAGAGAGGAATATCAGGTTCCGGCACCGTCTCCACACAAGATCTTAGGCCCCGGCATCGACGGGAGAGGAATCCCGAGAAGCCCCCGAGCAACTCGCATGGGGACTGGCCTTTCCTGAGGCCACCAGAGCGGGTCCCTGAGGTTCCCGTCGTAAGTCGAGAGCACCAGCCGCAACACGAGAAAATCCAGGAGGTTCTCCCCTCCAGGCGAGATGAGGCCCATTTCCGCTGAGGCGTCTTGAGGCTAATCACATCTAACATCTGGAACTTCCAAAGGGTCCTTCACGCCCTTGCTGTAACTCAAGAAGTTCCCCAACATAACCGTCTCCACTCGAGAGGAAGCACGAGAGTCCCGCCCACATCCAGAGGAGCCCCGTATCCGCCTCCCAGCTCGAGAGGAGGGATCCTTTCCCTGCGTGGGGTGGAAAGAATTCCCCGCGTTCCCGTCGCTTCTCAAGAGGAGGCGCTCTCCACAGGAAAGGCGAGAGGCACTCCAGGGTCGTGCCACCATTTCCAGAGTCCCCCAGATGTCTCAGTCCATTCCAGGGAAACCTGTTTTCCCTGCACTGCCTCGACTTTCAAGCCGAGGATCGACTCACACCACGGTGGAACGTGGGACAGCCCTGTGGGAAAACATCCAGGGAAAGCCTCCAGGGAAAGCCTCAAGGGAAAGCCACAGATCCCTTGATCCACGAGAAGGGAAGCGTGACACTGCTGCTACAGCTCGGGAGGAAAGCGCACGTGAATGCCCCCACTCGAGACGAGGACTGACTCCCCTGGGGAGACTCCAGAAGCAACCCAAGATCCATGTCAGCACTGGAGAGGAATCCTCAGGTTCCGGCACCGACTCCACACAAGGTCTTAGGCCCCAGCATCGACGGGAGAGGAATTCCCAGAGGCCGCCGAGCAACTCGCATGGGGACTGGCCTTTCCTGATGTCACCAGAGCGGGTCCCTGAGGTCCCCGTCGTAAGTCGAGAGCACTTGCCGCAACTCGAGAAAATCCAGGAGGTTCTCCCCTCCAGGCGAGATGAGGCCCATATCCGCTGAGGCGTCTTGAGGCTAATCAAATCTAACATCTTTAACTTCCAAAGGGTCCTTCTCGCCCTTGCTGCAACTCAAGAAGTTCCCCGACATGCTCTTCTCCACTCGAGAGGAAGCAGGAAAGTCCCGGCCACATCCAGAGGAGCCCAGTTTCCGCCTAGTAGCTCGAGAGGAGGGATAATTCTCCCTGCGTGGTCGGGAAAGTATTCCCGGAGTTCCCGTCGCATCTCAAGAGGAGGCGCTCTCCACAGGAAAGGCGAGAGGAACTCCAGGGTCGTGCCACCATTCCCAGAGTCCCCCAGATGTCTCACTCCATTCCAGGGAAACCTGCTTTCCCTGCACTGCCTCGACTTTCAAGCCGAGGATCGACTCACACCACGGTGGCACGTGGGACAGCCCTGTCGAAAAACTTCGTGGGAAAGCCTCCTGTAAAAGCCTCAAGGGAAAGCCACAGATCCCTTGATCCACGCGAAGGGAAGCGTGACACTGCTGCTAAAGCTGACTTGAAAGCGCACGTGCATGCCCCCACTCGAGAGGAGGACTGACTCCCCTGGGGAGACTCCAGAAGTACCCCAAGATCCATGTCAGCACTGGAGAGGAATCCTCAGGTTCGGGCACCGACTCCACACAAGGTCTTAGGCCCCGGCATCGACGGGAGAGGAATCCCGAGAGGCCGCCGAGCAACTCGCATGGGGACTGGCCTTTCCTGAGGCCAACAGAGCGGGTCCCTGAAGTCCCAGTCGTAAGTCGAGAGCACCTGCTGCAACTCAAGAAAATCCAGGAGGTTCTCCCCTCCAGGCGAGATGAGGCCCATTTGCGCTGAGGCTTCTCGAGGCTAATCACACCTAAACTCTGGAACTTCCAAAGGGTCCTTCACACCCTTGCTGCAACTCAAGAAGTTCCCCGACATACATGTCTCCAATCGAGAGGAAGCACGAGAGTTCCGCCCGCATCCAAAGGAGCCCCGTTTCCGCTTCCTAGCTCGAGAGGAGGGATCCTTTCCCTGCGTGTTGGCGAAAGAATTCCCCGCGTTCCCGTAGCTTCTCAAGAGGAGGCGCTCTCCACAGGAAAGGCGAGAGGAACTCCAGACTCGTGCCACCATTCCCAGAGTTCCCCAGATGTATCAGTCCATTCCAGGGAAACCTGTTTTCCCTGCACTGCTTCGACTTTCAAGCCGAGGATCCACTCACACCACGGTGGCACGTGGGACAGCCCTGTGGGTAAGCCTCGTGGGAAAGCCTCGAGGGAAATCCTCGAGGGAAAGCCCCTGATCCCTTGATCCACGCGAAGGGAAGCATGACACTGCTGCTACAGCTCGGGAGGAAAGCACACGTGCATGCCCCCACTCGAGACGAGGACTGACTCCCCTGGGGAAACTCCAGAAGTTCCCCAAGATCGATGTCAGCACTAGAGAGGAATGCTCAGGTTCTGGCACCGACTCCACACAAGGTCTTAGGCCCCGGCATCGAAGGGAGAGGAAACCCGAGAGGACCCCGAGCAACTTACATGGGGACTGGCCTTTCCTGAGGCCACCAGAGCGCGTCCCTGAGGTCCCCGTCGTAAGTCGAGAGCACCTGCCGCAGCTCGAGGAAATCCAGGAGGTTCTCCCCTCCAGGAGAGATGAGGCCCATTTCCGCTGAGGCGTCTCGAGGCTATTCACACCTAAACTCTGGAACTTCCAAAGGGTCCTTCACACCCTTGCTGCAACTCAAAAAGTTCCCCGACATACCCGTCTCCACTCGAGGGGAATCACGAGAGTCCCGCCCACATCCAGAGGAGCCCCGTTTCCGCCTGCTAGATCGATGGAGGGATCCTTTCCCTGCGTGCTCGGGAAAAAATTCCTGGCGTTTCCGTCGCATGTCAAGAGGAGGCGCTCTCCACAGGAAAGGTGAGAGGAACTCCAGCGTCGTGCCACCATTCCCAGAGTCCCCTAGTTGTCTCAGTCCATTCCAGGGAACCTGTTTTCCCTGCACTGCCTCCACTTTCAAGCCGAGGATCGACTCACACCACGGTGGCACGTGGGACAGCCCTGTGGGAAAGCCTCGTGGGAAAGCCTCGTGGGAAAGCCACAGATCCCTTGATGCATACGAAGGGAAGTGTGACACTGCTGCTACAGCTCGGAAGGAATGCGCACGTGCATGCCTCCACTCGAGACGAGGACTGACTCCCCTGGGGAGACTCCAGAAGTACCCCAAGATCCATGTCAGCACTGGAGAGGATTCGTCAGTTTCCGAAACCGAATCACACATAAGATCTTACGCCCCGGCATCGACGGGAGAGGAATCCTGAGTAGCCCCCGAGCAACTTGCATGGGGACTGGACTTTTCTGAGGCCACCAGAGCGGGTCCCTGAAGTCCCCGACGTAAGTCGAGAGCACCTGCCGCAACTCGAGAAAATCCAGGAGGTTCTCCCCTCCAGGCGAGATGAGACCCATTTCCGCTGAGGCGTCTCGAGGCTAATCACACCTAACCTCTGGAACTTCAAAAGGGTCCTTCTCACCCTTGCTGCAACTCAAGAAGTTCCCCGACATACCCGTCTCCACTCGAGAGGAAGCACGAGAGTCCAGCCCACATCCAGAGGAGCCCCGTTTCCGCCTCCTAGATCGAGAGGAGGGATCCTTTCCCTGCGTGGTCGGTAAACAATTCCCGGCGTTCCCGTCGCATCTCAAGAGGAGGCGCTCTCCACAGGAAAGGCGAGAGGAACTCCGAGGGTCGTGCCACCATTCCCAGAGTCCCCCAGATGTCTCAGTCCATTCCAGGGAATCCTGTTTTCCCTGCACTGTCTCGACTTTCAAGCCGAGGATCGACTCACACCACGGTGGCACGTGGGACAGCCCTGTGGGAAAGCCTCGTCCGAAAGCCTCTTGGGACAGCCTCGTGGGAAAGCCTCGTGGGAAAGGATCGTGGTAAAACCTCGAGGGAAAGCCACAGATCCCTTGATCCACGCGAAGGGATGCGTGACACTGCTGCTAAAGCCCGGAAGGAAAGCGCACGTGCATGCCCCCACTAGAGATGAAGACTGAGGCCCCTGGGGAGACTCCAGAAGAACCACAAGATCCATGTCAGCACTGGAGAGGAATCCTCAGGTTCCGACACCGACTCCACACAAGGGCTTAGGCCCCAGCATCGACGGGAGAGGAATCCCGAGAGGCCCCCGAGCAACTCGCATGGGGACTGGCCTTTCCTGAGGCCACCAGAGCGGGTCCCTGAGGTCCCCGTCGTAAGTCGAGACTACCTGCCGCAACTCGAGAAAATCCAGGAGGTTCTCCCCTCCAGGCGAGATGAGGCCCATTTCCGCTGACGGCGTCTCGAGGCTAATCACACCTAAACTCTGGAACTTCCAAAGGGTCCTTCACACCCTTGCTGCAACTCAAGAAGTTCCCCGACATACACGTCTCCACTCTAGAGGAAGCACGACAGTCCTGCCCAAATTCAGAGGTGTCCCCTTCACGCCTCCTAGCTCGAGAGGAGGGATCCTTTCCCTGCGTGGTCGGGAAAGAATTCCCGGCGTTCCCGTCGCATCTCAAGAGGAGGCGCTCTCCACAGGAAAGGCGAGAGGCAACTCCAGGGTCGTGCCACCATTCCCAGAGTCCCCCAGATGTCTCAGTCCATTCCAGGGAAACCTGTTTTCCCTGCTACTGCCTCGACTTTCAAGCCGAGGATCGACTCACACCACGGTGGCTCGTGGGACAGTCCTGTGGGAAAGCCTCGTGGGAAAGCCTCGAGGGAAAGCCACAGATCCCTTGATCTACTCGACGGGAAGCGTGACACTGCTGCTAGAGCTCGGGAGTAAAGCTCACGTCGCATGCCCCCAATCGAGAAGAGGACTGACTCCCCTGGGGAGACTACAGAACTACCCCAATATCCATGTCAGCCCTGGAGAGGAATCCTCAGGTTCCGGAACCGACTCCACACAAGGCCTTAGGCCCCGGAATCGACCGGAGTGGAATCCCGAGAGGCCCCATGGGCAACTTGCTTGGCGACTGGGCCTTTCCTGATGCCACCAGAGCGAGTCCAATGAGGTCCCCATCGTACGTCGAGAGCACCTGCCTCATCTCGAGAAAATCCAGGAGGTTCTCCCCTCCAGGCGAGATGAGGCCCTATTACGCTGAGGCGTCTCCAGGCTAATCACACCTAACCTCTGGAACTTCCAAAGGGTCCTTCACACCCTTGCTGCAACTCAAGAAGTTCCCCGACATACCCGTCTCCACTCGAGAGGAAGCACGAGAGTCCCGCCCACATCCAGAGGAGCCCCGTTTATGCCTCTTAGCTCGAGAGGATGGATCCTTTCCCTGCGTGGTTGGGAAAGAATTGCCTGCATTCCCGTCGCATCTCAAGAGGAGGCAGTCTCCTCAGGAAAGGCGAGAGGAACTCCAAGGGTCGTTCCACCATTCCCAGAATCCCCCAGATGTCTCAGTCCATTCCAGGGAAAACTGTTTTCCCTGCACTGCCTCGATTTCATGCCGAGGATGGACTTACACCACGGTGGCACGTGGGACAACCCTGTGGGAAAGCCTCTGGGAAAGCCTCATGGGATAGCCTCAAGGGAAAGACACTGATCTCTTGATCCACTCGACGGGAAGCGTGACACTGCTGCTACAGCTCGGGAGGGAATCGAACTGCATGCCGCCACTCGAGACGAGGACTGACTCCCCTGGGGAGACTCCAGAAGTACCCCAAGATTCATGTCAGGTTGGAGAGGAATGCTCAGGTTCCGGCACCGACTCGTCACGAGGTCTTAGGCACCGGCATCGATGGGAGAGGAATCCCGAGAGGTCCCCGAGCAACTCGCATGGGGACTGGCCTTTCCTGAGGCCACCAGACCGGGTCCCTGTGGTCCCCGTCGAAAGTCGAGAGCACTTTCCGTAACTCGAGAAAATCCAGGAGGTTCTCCCCTCCAGGCGAGATGAGGCCCATTTCCGCTGAGGCGTCTCGAGGCTAATCACGTCTAACTTCTGGAACTTCCAAAGGGTCCTTCACACCCTTGCGGCAACTCAATAAGTTCCCCGACATACCCGTCTCCACTCGAGAGGAAGCACGAGAGTCCTGCCCACATCCAGAGGAGCCCCGATTCCGCCTCCAAAGCTCGAGAGGAGGGATCATTTCCCTGCGTGTGCGGGAAAGAATTCCCGGCGTTCCCGTCGCATCTCAAGAGGAGGCGCTCTCCACAGGAAAGGCGCGAGGAACTCCAGGGTCGTGCCACCATTCCCAGAGTCACCCAGATATCTCAGTCCATTCCAGGGAATCCTGTTTTCCCTGCACTGCCTCGAGTTTGAAGCCGAGGATCGACTCACACCACGGTGGCACGTGGGACAGCCCTGTGTGTAAGCCTTGTGGGAAAGCATAGAGGGAAAGCCACAGATCCCTTGATCCACGCCAAGGGAAGCGTGACACTGCTGCTACAGCTCGGAAGGAAAGCGCACGTGCATGCCCCGACTCGAGACGAGGACTGACTCCCCTGGGGAAACTCCAGAAGTACCCCAAGATCCATGTCAGCACTGGAGAGGGAATCCTCAGGTTCTGGACACCGACTCCACACAAGGTCTTCAGGACCCGGCATCGACGGGAGAGGAATCCCGAGAGGCCCCCGAGCAACTCCGCAAGTGGGACTGGCCTTTCCTGAGGCCACCAGAGCGGGTCCCTGAGGTCCCCGTCGTAAGTCGAGAGCACCTGCCGCAACTCGAGAAAATCCAGGAGGTTCTCCCCTCCAGGCGAGATGAGGCCCATTTCCGCTGAGGGTCTCGAGGTCTAATCACACCTGAACCTCTGGAACTTCCAAAGGGTCCTTCACACCCTTGCTGCAACTCAAGAAGTTCCCCGACATACCACGTCTCCACTTCGAGAGGAAGCTCGAGAGTCCCGCCCACATCCAGAGGAGCCCCGTTTCCGCCTCCTAGCTCGAGAGGAGGGATCCTTTCCCTGCGTGGTCGGGAAAGAATTCCTCGTGTTCCCTGTCGCATCTCAAGAGGAGGCGCTCTTCTCACAGGAAAGGCGAGAGGAACTCCAGGGTCGTGCCACCATTCCCAGAGTCCCCCAGATGTCTCAGTCCATTCCAGGGAATCCTGTTTTTCCTGTACACTGCCTCGACTTTCAAGCCGAGGATCGACTCACACCACGGTGGCACGTGGGACAGCCCTGTGGGAAAGACTCGTGGGAAAGCCTCGAGGGAAATGCCACCATGATCCCTTGATCCACACGAAGGGAAGCGTGACACTTGCTGCTACAGCTCGGGAGGAAAGCGCACATGCATGACCCCACTCGGAGACGAGGACTGACTCCCCTGGGGAGACTCCAGAAGTTCCCCAAGATCCATGTCAGCACTGGAGAGGAATCCTCAGGTTCCGGCACCGACCCACACAAGGTCTTAGGCTCCGGCATCGGACGGCAGAAGAATCCTGAGAGGCTCAGGAGCAACTCGCATGGGGACTTGGCCTTTCCTGAGGCCACCAAGAGCGGGTCTCTGAGGACACCCGATGGTAAGTCGAGAGCACCTGCCGCAACTCGAGAAAATCCAGGAGGTTGTCCCCTCTAGGCGAGATGAGGCCCATTTCCGCTGAGGCGTCTCCGAGGCTAATCACAACTAACCTCTGGAACTTCCGAAAGGGTCCTTCCACACCCTTGCTGCAACTCAAAGAAGTTACCCGACATACCCCGTCTCCACACGAGAGGAAGCACGAGGGTCCCGCCCACATCCAGAGAAGCCCCGTTTCCGCCTCCTAGCTCGAGAGGAGGGATCCTTTCCCTGCGTGGTCGGGAAAGAATTCCCGGCGTTCCCGACGCATCTCAAGAGGAGGCGCTCTACCACAGGAAAGGCGAGCAAGAACTCCAGGGTCGTGCCACCATTCCCAGAGTCCCCCAGTATGTCTCAGTCCATTCCAGGGAAGCCTGTTTTCCCTGCACTGCCTCGACTTTCAAGCCGAGGATTGACTCACACCACGGTGGCACGTGGGACAGCCCTGTGGGAAAGCCTCGTGGAAAAGCCTCGAGGGAAAGCCACAGATCCCTTGATCCACACGAAGGGACCGTGACACTAGCTAGCTACAGCTCGGGAGGAAACGCGCACGTGCATGCCTCCACTCGAGACGAGGACTGACTCCCCTGGGGAGACTCCAGAAGTACCCCAAGATCCATGTCAGCAATGGAGAGGAAATCCTCAGGTTCCAGAACCTGAACTCCACACAAGGTCTTAGGCCCCAGGCATCAACGGGAGAGGAATCCCGAGAGGCCCGCCGAGCAACTCGCATGGGGACTGGCCTTTCCTGAGGCCACCAGAGCGGGTCCCTGAGGTCCCTATCGTAACGTCGAGAGCACCTGCCGCAACTCGAGAAAATCCAGGAGGTTCTCCCCTCCAGGCGAGATGAGGCCCATTTCCGCTGAGGCGTCTCGAGGCTAATCACACCTAACCTCTGGAACTTCCAAAGGGCCTTCACACCCTTGCTTGCAACTCAAGAAGTTCCCCGACATACCCGTCTCCACTCGAGAGGAATCACGAGAGTCCCGCCCACATGCCAGAGGAGCCACGTTTCCGCCTCAATAGATCGAGAGGAGGGATCCTTTCCCTGCGTGGTCGGGAAAGAATTCCCCGCGTTCCCGTCGCATCTCAAGAGGAGGCGCTCTCCACAGGAAAGGCGAGAGCAACTCCAGGGTCGTGCCACCATTCCCAGAGTCCCCCAGATGTCTCAGTCCATTCCAGGGAAACCTGTTTTCCCTGTACTGCCTCGACTTTCAAGCCGAGGATCGACTCACACCACGGTGGCTCGTGGGCAGTCCTGTGGGAAAGCCTCGTGGGAAAGCCTCGAGGGAAAGCCACAGATCCCTTGATCTACTCGACGGGAAGCGTGACACTGCTGCTAGAGCTCGGGAGTAAAGCTCACGCGCATGCCCCCAATCGAGAAGAGGACTGACTCCCCTGGGGAGACTACAGAACTACCCCAATATCCATGTCAGCCCTGGAGAGGAATCCTCAGGTTCCGGAACCGACTCCACACAAGGCCTTAGGCCCCGGAATCGACCGGGAGTGGAATCCCGAGAGGCCCATGGGGAACTTGCTTGGCGACGGGCCTTTCCTGATGCCACCAGAGCGGAGTCAATGAGGTCCCCATCGTACGTCGAGAGCACCTGCCTCATCTCGAGAAAATCCAGGAGGTTCTCCCCTCCAGGCGAGATGAGGCCCTATTTACGCTGAGGCGTCTCCAGGCTAATCACACCTAACCTCTGGAACTTCCAAAGGGTCCTTCACACCCTTGCTGCAACTCAAGAAGTTCCCCGACATACCCGTCTCCACTCGAGAGGAAGCACGAGAGTCCCGCCCACATCCAGAGGAGCCCCGTTTATGCCTCTTAGCTCGAGAGGATGGATCCTTTCCCTGCGTGGTTGGGAAAGAATTGCCTGCATTCCCGTCGCATCTCAAGAGGAGGCAGTCTCCTCAGGAAAGGCGAGAGGAACTCAAGGGTCGTTCCACCATTCCCAGAATCCCCCAGATGTCTCAGTCCATTCCAGGGAAAACTGTTTTCCCTGCACTGCCTCGATTTCATGCCGAGGATGGACTTACACCACGGTGGCACGTGGGACAACCCTGTGGGAAAGCCTCTGGGAAAGCCTCATGGGATAGCCTCAAGGGAAAGACACTGATCCCTTGATCCACTCGACGGGAAGCGTGACACTGCTGCTACAGCTCGGGAGGGAATCGAACTGCATGCCGCCACTCGAGACGAGGACTGACTCCCCTGGGGAGACTCCAGAAGTACCCCAAGATTCATGTCAGGTTGGAGAGGAATGCTCAGGTTCCGGCACCGACTCGTCACGAGGTCTTAGGCACCGGCATCGATGGGAGAGGAATCCCGAGAGGTCCCCGAGCAACTCGCATGGGGACTGGCCTTTCCTGAGGCCACCAGACCGGGTCCCTGTGGTCCCCGTCGAAAGTCGAGAGCACTTTCCGTAACTCGAGAAAATCCAGGAGGTTCTCCCCTCCAGGCGAGATGAGGCCCATTTCCGCTGAGGCGTCTCGAGGCTAATCACGTCTAACTTCTGGAACTTCCAAAGGGTCCTTCACACCCTTGCGGCAACTCAATAAGTTCCCCGACATACCCGTCTCCACTCGAGAGGAAGCACGAGAGTCCTGCCCACATCCAGAGGAGCCCCGATTCCGCCTCAAAGCTCGAGAGGAGGGATCATTTCCCTGCGTGTGCGGGAAAGAATTCCCGGCGTTCCCGTCGCATCTCAAGAGGAGGCGCTCTCCACAGGAAAGGCGCGAGGAACTCCAGGGTCGTGCCACCATTCCCAGAGTCACCCAGATATCTCAGTCCATTCCAGGGAATCCTGTTTTCCCTGCACTGCCTCGAGTTTGAAGCCGAGGATCGACTCACACCACGGTGGCACGTGGGACAGCCCTGTGTGTAAAGCCTTGTGGGAAAGCATAGAGGGAAAGCCACAGATCCCTTGATCCACGCCAAGGGAAGCGTGACACTGCTGCTACAGCTCGGAAGGAAAGCGCACGTGCATGCCCCGACTCGAGACGAGGACTGACTCCCCTGGGGAAACTCCAGAAATACCCCAAGATCCATGTCAGCACTGGAGAGGGATACTCAGGTTCTGGCACCGACTCCACACAAGGTTTCAGGACCCGGCATCGACGGGAGAGGAATCCCGAGAGGCCCCCGAGCAACTCCCAAGTGGACTGGCCTTTCCTGAGGCCACAAGAGCGGGTCCCTGAAGTCCCCGTCGTAAGTCGAGAGCACCTGCCGCAACTCGAGAAAATCCAGGAGGTTCTCCCCTCCAGGCGAGATGAGGCCCTTTTCCGCTGAGGCGTCTCGAGACTAATCACATCTAACCTCTGGAACTTCCAAAGGGTCCTTCACACCCTTGCTGCAACTCAAGAAGTTCCCCGGTATACCTGTCTCCACTCGAGAGGAAGCAGGAGAGTCCCGCCCACATCCAGAGGAGCCCCGTTTGTGCCTCATAGCTCGAGAGGATGCATCCTTTCCCTGCGTGGTCCGGAAAGAATACCCGGATTTCCCGTCCCATCTAAAGAGGAGGCGCTCTTCACAGGAAAGGCGAGAGGAACTCCAGGGTCATGCCACCATTCCCAGAGTTCCCCAGATGTCTAAGTCCATTCAAGGGAAACCTGTTTTCCCTGCACTGTCTCGACTTTCAGCAGAGGATCAACTCACACCACGGTGGCACGTGGGACAGCCCTGTTGGAAAGCCTCGTGGGAAAGCCTCGAGTGAAAGCCTCAAAGGAAAGACACAGATCCCTTGATCCACTCGCCGGGAAGCGTGACCGTGCTGCTACACCTCGGAAGGAAAGCACACGAGCATGCCCCCACTCGAGACGAGGACTGACTCCCCTGGGGAGACTTCAGAAGTACCCCCAAGATCCATGTCAGCACTGCAGTGAGGAATACTCAAGTTCCCGGCACCGAACTCCACACAAGGTCTAACGGCCCTGGCATCGATGGGAGAGGAATCCCCAGAGGCCCCGAGCAACTCGCATGGGGACTGGCCTTTCCTGAGGCCACCAGAGCGGGTCCCTGAGGTCCCCGTCGTAAAGTCGAGAGCACCTGCCGCAACTCGATAAAATCCAGGAGGTTCTCCCCTCAGGCGAGATGAGGCCCATTTCCGCTGAGGCGTCTCCGAGGCTAATCACACCTAACCTCTGGAACTTCCAAAGGGTCCTTCACAACCTTGCTGCCAACTCAAGAAGTTCCCCGACATACCCGTCTCCACTCGAGAAGGAAGCACGAGTGTCCCTCCCAACATCCAGAGGAGCCCCGTTTCCGCCTATTAGCTTGAGAGGTGGGTTCCTTTCCCTGCGGAGTGGGGAAAGAATTCCCGGCGTTCCCGTCGCATTTCAAGAGGAGGCACTCTCCACAGGAAAGGCGAGAGGAACCCCAGTGTCGTGCCACCATTTCCAGAGTCCCCAGATGTCTCAGTCCATTCCAGGGAAACCTGTTTTCCCTGCACTGCCTCGACTTTCAAGCCAAGGATCGACACACACCACGGTGGCACGTGGGACAGCACTGTGAGAAAGCCTCGTGGAAAGCCTCGTGGGAAAGCCTCGGCGAGAAAGCCACAGATCCCTTGATCCACTCGTCGGGAAGCGTGACACTGCTGCTACAGATCGGAAGGAAAGCGCACGTGCATGCCCCCTCTCGAGACGAGGACTGACTCCCCTGGGGAGACTCCAGAAGTACCCAAGATCATGTTAGCACTACAGAGGAATCCTCAGGTTCCAGCACCGAATCCACACAAGTTCTTAGGCCCCAGCATAGACTGGAGAGGAATCCGAGAGG
>NW_017214640.1:0-14527 GCF_001704415.2 Capra hircus
TGTGCAACCCACCAGCCCCTAAGCCCTCCTCAAGGACGCTTGGGACTTGGACCTAAGTGCAAAGGCAAGGCAGGGGTAGAGCTGAAGCCAGGAAGGCGCCAGTGGCGTTTCCGAGCCTCACACAGCCTGCTCCTTCCTGGGGAGGGAGCCTTAAAGCAAGGCAAGTCTGCGCAAGGCTCGCCTATGGCAGAGCATCTTGGTGCCAGGAACTCTGCCAGATCGGGCCTCTGAACAGAGCTAGAGATCTGCCGTACTGGAGTCGCACTTAGCTTCGTGCAAGCAGGGATTTCAGCTTGACGGGGACTTGCTGCCTCCTCTTCCCCCGAGGAGGCTCGCTTCCCTGCTGGCTGTGCACTCGCCTATCAGGCGGGGGCGCAGGGCTCCTCCAGCAGGTCTTGCCTCAGGGGCTGCTTCCCCTGAGTTGGGGCTGTGGGCAGGAACCCAGACACGCAGGATCAGGCCCCAAACACCTGCACATGTCTCTGCTGGGGAGGAGAGTGCTAGGGAACCTACGTCTGTCATACACTTTCTGGGCACCCAAGGAATCAGCCTCCGTGTGTGCGGGGCTGAAAACCCCAGCCAGGGCCCTGGGAGCCTGGTGCTCTCCGTGTGGCGCTGAATCTGGGCGGCCAAGCAACCGCTGGAGGAGCCCTGCAGTTGCCCTTCCCTTCCCTCTGACAGAATTCTCACTGCTGGAGCCCTTGGCAGTGTGCAACCCACCAGCCCCTAAGCTCTCCTTAAGGAGGACTGGGACCTAAGTGCAAAGGCAAGGCAGGATTGGAGCTGAGGCAAGAAAGGCGCCAGTGGCGACTCCCAGGCTCCTGCTGCCTGCTCCTTCCTGGAGAGGCAGCCTAAAAGCAAGGCAAGTCTGGGCAAGGCTAGCCCCCGGCAGAGCAGCCTCGCGCCAGGAACTCTGCCAGATCGGGGCTCTGAGCAGAGCTAGAGCTCTGCCGTACTGGAGGCGCACTTAGCTCCGTGCAAGCAGGGCTTTCAACTTGACGGGGCTGGGCTGCCTCCTCTTCCCCCGAGGAGGCTCGCTTCCCTGCTGGCTGTGCACTCGCCTATCAGGCGGGGCGCAGGGCTCCTCCAGCAGGTCTTGCCTCAGGGGCTGCTTCCCCTGAGTTGGGGCTGTGGGCAGGAACCCAGACACGCAGGATCAGGCCCCAACCACCTGCACATGTCTCTGCTGGGGAGGAGAGTGCTAGGGAACCTACGTCTGTCATACACTTTCTGGGCACCCAAGGAATCAGCCTCCGTGTGTGCGGGGCTGAAAACCCCAGCCAGGGGCCCTGGGAGCCTGGTGCTCTCGGTGCGGCGCTGATTCTAGGCGGCCTAGAAACCGCTGGAGGAGCCCTGCAGTTGCCCTTCCCTTCCCTCTGACAGAGCTCTCACTGCTGAAGCCCTTGGCAGTGTGCAACCCACCACCCCCTAAGCCCTCCCCAACGACGCCTGGCACCTATGTGCAAAGGCAAGGCAGGATTGGAGCTGAGGCAAGGAAGGCACCAGTGGCGTCTCCCAGGCTCGCTCAGACAGCTCCTTCCTGGGGAGGGAGCCTAAAAGCAAGGCAAGTCTGGGCAAGGCGAGCCCCCGGCCGAGCAGCCTCGCGCCAGAAACTCTGCCAGATCGGGGCTCTGAGCAGAGCTAGAGCTCTGCCGTACTGGAGGCCCACTTAGCTCCGTGCAAGCAGGGCTTTCCTCTTGACTGGGCTCGGCTGCCTCCTCTTCTCCCGAGGAGGCTCGCTACACTGCTGGCTGTGCTCTCGCCTATCAGGCGGGCGCGCAGGGCTCCTCCAGCAGGTCTTGCCTCAGGGGCTGCTTCCCCTGAGTTGAGGCTGTGGGCGGGAACCCAGACACGCAGGATAAGGCCCCAACCACCTGCACATGTCTCTGCTGGGGAGGAGAGTGCTAGGGAACCTACGTCTCTCACACACTTTCTAGGCACCCACGGAGTCAGCCTCTGGGAGTGTGGGGATGCAAAACCCAGCCAGGGGCCCTTGGAACCTGGTGCTCTCCGTGCGGAGCTTTGTCTGGGCGGCCAAGGAACCGCTGAAGGAGCCCTGCTGTTGCCCTTCGCTTCCCTCTGACAGAGCTTTCACTGCTGGAGCCCTTGGCAGTGTGCAACCCACCAGCCCCTAAGCCCTCCTCAAGGACGCTTGGGACCTAAGTGCAAAGGCAAGGCAGGGGTAGAGCTGAAGCCAGGAAGGCGCCAGTGGCGTTTCCGAGCCTCACACAGCCTGCTCCTTCCTGGGGAGGGAGCCTTAAAGCAAGGCAAGTCTGCGCAAGGCTCGCCTATGGCAGAGCATCTTGGTGCCAGGAACTCTGCCAGATCGGGCCTCTGAACAGAGCTAGAGATCTGCCGTACTGGAGTCGCACTTAGCTTCGTGTAAGCAGGGATTTCAGCTTGACGGGGACTTGCTGCCTCCTCTTCCCCGAGGAGGCTCGCTTCCCTGCTGGCTGTGCACTCGCCTATCAGGCGGGGGGCGCAGGGCTCCTCCAGCAGGTCTTGCCTCAGGGGCTGCTTCCCCTGAGTTGGGGCTGTGGGCAGGAACCCAGACACGCAGGATCAGGCCCCAAACACCTGCACATGTCTCTGCTGGGGAGGAGAGTGCTAGGGAACCTACGTCTGTCATACACTTTCTGGGCACCCAAGGAATCAGCCTCCGTGTGTGCGGGGCTGAAAACCCCAGCCAGGGGACCTGGGAGCCTGGTGCTCTCCGTGTGGCGCTGAATCTGGGCGGCCAAGCAACCGCTGGAGGAGCCCTGCAGTTGCCCTTCCCTTCCCTCTGACAGAATTCTCACTGCTGGAGCCCTTGGCAGTGTGCAACCCACCAGCCCCTAAGCTCTCCTTAAGGAGGACTGGGACCTAAGTGCAAAGGCAAGGCAGGATTGGAGCTGAGGCAAGAAAGGCGCCAGTGGCGACTCCCAGGCTCCTGCTGCCTGCTCCTTCCTGGAGAGGCAGCCTAAAAGCAAGGCAAGTCTGGCAAGGCTAGCCCCCGGCAGAGCAGCCTCGCGCCAGGAACTCTGCCAGATCGGGGCTCTGAGCAGAGCTAGAGCTCTGCCGTACTGGAGGCGCACTTAGCTCCGTGCAAGCAGGGCTTTCAACTTGACGGGGCTGGGCTGCCTCCTCTTCCCCCGAGGAGGCTCGCTTCCCTGCTGGCTGTGCACTCGCCTATCAGGCGGGGGCGCAGGGCTCCTCCAGCAGGTCTTGCCTCAGGGGCTGCTTCCCCTGAGTTGGGGCTGTGGGCAGGAACCCAGACACGCAGGATCAGGCCCCAACCACCTGCACATGTCTCTGCTGGGGAGGAGAGTGCTAGGGAACCTACGTCTGTCATACACTTTCTGGGCACCCAAGGAATCAGCCTCCGTGTGTGCGGGGCTGAAAACCCCAGCCAGGGGCCCTGGGAGCCTGGTGCTCTCGGTGCGGCGCTGATTCTAGGCGGCCTAGAAACCGCTGGAGGAGCCCTGCAGTTGCCCTTCCCTTCCCTCTGACAGAGCTCTCACTGCTGAAGCCCTTGGCAGTGTGCAACCCACCACCCCCTAAGCCCTCCCAACGACGCCTGGCACCTATGTGCAAAGGCAAGGCAGGATTGGAGCTGAGGCAAGGAAGGCACCAGTGGCGTCTCCCAGGCTCGCTCAGACAGCTCCTTCCTGGGGAGGGAGCCTAAAAGCAAGGCAAGTCTGGGCAAGGCGAGCCCCCGGCCGAGCAGCCTCGCGCCAGAAACTCTGCCAGATCGGGGCTCTGAGCAGAGCTAGAGCTCTGCCGTACTGGAGGCCCACTTAGCTCCGTGCAAGCAGGGCTTTCCTCTTGACTGGGCTCGGCTGCCTCCTCTTCTCCCGAGGAGGCTCGCTACACTGCTGGCTGTGCTCTCGCCTATCAGGCGGGCGCGCAGGGCTCCTCCAGCAGGTCTTGCCTCAGGGGCTGCTTCCCCTGAGTTGAGGCTGTGGGCGGGAACCCAGACACGCAGGATAAGGCCCCAACCACCTGCACATGTCTCTGCTGGGGAGGAGAGTGCTAGGGAACCTACGTCTCTCACACACTTTCTAGGCACCCACGGAGTCAGCCTCTGGGAGTGTGGGGATGCAAAACCCAGCCAGGGGCCCTTGGAACCTGGTGCTCTCCGTGCGGAGCTTTGTCTGGGCGGCCAAGGAACCGCTGAAGGAGCCCTGCTGTTGCCCTTCGCTTCCCTCTGACAGAGCTTTCACTGCTGGAGCCCTTGGCAGTGTGCAACCCACCAGCCCCTAAGCCCTCCTCAAGGACGCTTGGGACCTAAGTGCAAAGGCAAGGCAGGGGTAGAGCTGAAGCCAGGAAGGCGCCAGTGGCGTTTCCGAGCCTCACACAGCCTGCTCCTTCCTGGGGAGGGAGCCTTAAAGCAAGGCAAGTCTGCGCAAGGCTCGCCTATGGCAGAGCATCTTGGTGCCAGGAACTCTGCCAGATCGGGCCTCTGAACAGAGCTAGAGATCTGCCGTACTGGAGTCGCACTTAGCTTCGTGTAAGCAGGGATTTCAGCTTGACGGGGACTTGCTGCCTCCTCTTCCCCCGAGGAGGCTCGCTTCCCTGCTGGCTGTGCACTCGCCTATCAGGCGGGGCGCAGGGCTCCTCCAGCAGGTCTTGCCTCAGGGGCTGCTTCCCCTGAGTTGGGGCTGTGGGCAGGAACCCAGACACGCAGGATCAGGCCCCAAACACCTGCACATGTCTCTGCTGGGGAGGAGAGTGCTAGGGAACCTACGTCTGTCATACACTTTCTGGGCACCCAAGGAATCAGCCTCCGTGTGTGCGGGGCTGAAAACCCCAGCCAGGGGCCCTGGGAGCCTGGTGCTCTCCGTGTGGCGCTGAATCTGGGCGGCCAAGCAACCGCTGGAGGAGCCCTGCAGTTGCCCTTCCCTTCCCTCTGACAGAATTCTCACTGCTGGAGCCCTTGGCAGTGTGCAACCCACCAGCCCCTAAGCTCTCCTTAAGGAGGACTGGGACCTAAGTGCAAAGGCAAGGCAGGATTGGAGCTGAGGCAAGAAAGGCGCCAGTGGCGACTCCCAGGCTCCTGCTGCCTGCTCCTTCCTGGAGAGGCAGCCTAAAAGCAAGGCAAGTCTGGGCAAGGCTAGCCCCCGGCAGAGCAGCCTCGCGCCAGGAACTCTGCCAGATCGGGGCTCTGAGCAGAGCTAGAGCTCTGCCGTACTGGAGGCGCACTTAGCTCCGTGCAAGCAGGGCTTTCAACTTGACGGGGCTGGGCTGCCTCCTCTTCCCCGAGGAGGCTCGCTTCCCTGCTGGCTGTGCACTCGCCTATCAGGCGGGGGCGCAGGGCTCCTCCAGCAGGTCTTGCCTCAGGGGCTGCTTCCCCTGAGTTGGGGCTGTGGGCAGGAACCCAGACACGCAGGATCAGGCCCCAACCACCTGCACATGTCTCTGCTGGGGAGGAGAGTGCTAGGGAACCTACGTCTGTCATACACTTTCTGGGCACCCAAGGAATCAGCCTCCGTGTGTGCGGGGCTGAAAACCCCAGCCAGGGGCCCTGGGAGCCTGGTGCTCTCGGTGCGGCGCTGATTCTAGGCGGCCTAGAAACCGCTGGAGGAGCCCTGCAGTTGCCCTTCCCTTCCCTCTGACAGAGCTCTCACTGCTGAAGCCCTTGGCAGTGTGCAACCCACCACCCCCTAAGCCCTCCCCAACGACGCCTGGCACCTATGTGCAAAGGCAAGGCAGGATTGGAGCTGAGGCAAGGAAGGCACCAGTGGCGTCTCCCAGGCTCGCTCAGACAGCTCCTTCCTGGGGAGGGAGCCTAAAAGCAAGGCAAGTCTGGGCAAGGCGAGCCCCCGGCCGAGCAGCCTCGCGCCAGAAACTCTGCCAGATCGGGGCTCTGAGCAGAGCTAGAGCTCTGCCGTACTGGAGGCCCACTTAGCTCCGTGCAAGCAGGGCTTTCCTCTTGACTGGGCTCGGCTGCCTCCTCTTCTCCCGAGGAGGCTCGCTACACTGCTGGCTGTGCTCTCGCCTATCAGGCGGGCGCGCAGGGCTCCTCCAGCAGGTCTTGCCTCAGGGGCTGCTTCCCCTGAGTTGAGGCTGTGGCGGGAACCCAGACACGCAGGATAAGGCCCCAACCACCTGCACATGTCTCTGCTGGGGAGGAGAGTGCTAGGGAACCTACGTCTCTCACACACTTTCTAGGCACCCACGGAGTCAGCCTCTGGGAGTGTGGGGATGCAAAACCCAGCCAGGGGCCCTTGGAACCTGGTGCTCTCCGTGCGGAGCTTTGTCTGGGCGGCCAAGGAACCGCTGAAGGAGCCCTGCTGTTGCCCTTCGCTTCCCTCTGACAGAGCTTTCACTGCTGGAGCCCTTGGCAGTGTGCAACCCACCAGCCCCTAAGCCCTCCTCAAGGACGCTTGGGACCTAAGTGCAAAGGCAAGGCAGGGGTAGAGCTGAAGCCAGGAAGGCGCCAGTGGCGTTTCCGAGCCTCACACAGCCTGCTCCTTCCTGGGGAGGGAGCCTTAAAGCAAGGCAAGTCTGCGCAAGGCTCGCCTATGGCAGAGCATCTTGGTGCCAGGAACTCTGCCAGATCGGGCCTCTGAACAGAGCTAGAGATCTGCCGTACTGGAGTCGCACTTAGCTTCGTGAAGCAGGGATTTCAGCTTGACGGGGACTTGCTGCCTCCTCTTCCCCCGAGGAGGCTCGCTTCCCTGCTGGCTGTGCACTCGCCTATCAGGCGGGGGCGCAGGGCTCCTCCAGCAGGTCTTGCCTCAGGGGCTGCTTCCCCTGAGTTGGGGCTGTGGGCAGGAACCCAGACACGCAGGATCAGGCCCCAAACACCTGCACATGTCTCTGCTGGGGAGGAGAGTGCTAGGGAACCTACGTCTGTCATACACTTTCTGGGCACCCAAGGAATCAGCCTCCGTGTGTGCGGGGCTGAAAACCCCAGCCAGGGGCCCTGGGAGCCTGGTGCTCTCCGTGTGGCGCTGAATCTGGGCGGCCAAGCAACCGCTGGAGGAGCCCTGCAGTTGCCCTTCCCTTCCCTCTGACAGAATTCTCACTGCTGGAGCCCTTGGCAGTGTGCAACCCACCAGCCCCTAAGCTCTCCTTAAGGAGGACTGGGACCTAAGTGCAAAGGCAAGGCAGGATTGGAGCTGAGGCAAGAAAGGCGCCAGTGGCGACTCCCAGGCTCCTGCTGCCTGCTCCTTCCTGGAGAGGCAGCCTAAAAGCAAGGCAAGTCTGGGCAAGGCTAGCCCCCGGCAGAGCAGCCTCGCGCCAGGAACTCTGCCAGATCGGGGCTCTGAGCAGAGCTAGAGCTCTGCCGTACTGGAGGCGCACTTAGCTCCGTGCAAGCAGGGCTTTCAACTTGACGGGGCTGGGCTGCCTCCTCTTCCCCCGAGGAGGCTCGCTTCCTGCTGGCTGTGCACTCGCCTATCAGGCGGGGGCGCAGGGCTCCTCCAGCAGGTCTTGCCTCAGGGGCTGCTTCCCCTGAGTTGGGGCTGTGGGCAGGAACCCAGACACGCAGGATCAGGCCCCAACCACCTGCACATGTCTCTGCTGGGGAGGAGAGTGCTAGGGAACCTACGTCTGTCATACACTTTCTGGGCACCCAAGGAATCAGCCTCCGTGTGTGGGGGCTGAAAACCCAGCCAGGGGCCCTGGGAGCCTGGTGCTCTCGGTGCGGCGCTGTCTGGGCGGCCAAGAACCGCTGGAGGAGCCCTGCAGTTGCCCTTCCTTCCCTCTGACAGAGCTTTCACTGCTGGAGCCCTTGGCAGTGTGCAACCCACCAGCCCCTAAGCCCTCCTCAAGGACGCTGGGACCTAAGTGCAAAGGCAAGGCAGGATAGAGCTGAGGCAGGAAGGCGCCAGTGGCGTTTCCGAGCCTCCACACAGCCTGCTCCTTCCTGGGGAGGGAGCCTAAAAGCAAGGCAAGTCTGGGCAAGGCTCCCGGCAGAGCAGCTGGCGCCAGGAACTCTGCCAGATCGGGGCTCTGAGCAGAGCTAGAGCTCTGCCGTACTGGAGGCGCACTTAGCTTCGTGCAAGCAGGGCTTTCAGCTTGACGGGGCTTGGCTGCCTCCTCTTCCCCCGAGGAGGCTCGCTTCCCTGCTGGCTGTGCACTCGCCTATCAGGCGGGGCGGCAGGGCTCCTCCAGCAGGTCTTGCCTCAGGGGCTGCTTCCCCTGAGTTGGGGGCTGTGGGCAGGAACCCAGACACGCAGGATCAGGCCCCAACACCTGCACATGTCTCTGCTGGGGAGGAGAGTGCTAGGGAACCTACGTCTGTCATACACTTTCTGGGCACCCAAGGAATCAGCCTCCGTGTGTGCGGGGCTGAAAACCCAGCCAGGGGCCCTGGGAGCCTGGTGCTCTCCGTGCGGCGCTGTCTGGGCGGCCAAGAACCGCTGAGGAGCCCTGCAGTTGCCCTTCCCTTCCCTCTGACAGAATTCTCACTGCTGGAGCCCTTGGCAGTGTGCAACGCCACCAGCCCCTAAGCTCTCCTTAAGGAGGCTGGGACCTAAGTGCAAAGGCAAGGCAGGATTGGAGCTGAGGCAAGAAAGGCGCCAGTGGCGACTCCCAGGCTCCTGCTGCCTGCTCCTTCCTGGAGAGGCAGCCTAAAAGCAAGGCAAGTCTGGGCAAGGCTAGCCCCCGGCAGAGCAGCCTCGGCGCCAGGAAGCTCTGCCAGATCGGGGCTCTGAGCAGAGCTAGAGCTCTGCCGTACTGGAGGCGCACTTAGCTCCGTGCAAGCAGGGCTTTCAGCTTGACGGGCTGCTGCCTCCTCTTCCCCCGAGGAGGCTCGCTTCCCTGCTGGCTGTGCACTCGCCTATCAGGCGGGGCGCAGGGCTCCTCCAGCAGGTCTTGCCTCAGGGGCTGCTTCCCCTGAGTTGGGGCTGTGGGCAGGAACCCAGACACGCAGGATCAGGCCCCAACACCTGCACATGTCTCTGCTGGGGAGGAGAGTGCTAGGGAACCTACGTCTGTCATACACTTTCTGGGCACCCAAGGAATCAGCCTCCGTGTGTGCGGGGCTGAAAACCCAGCCAGGGGCCCTGGGAGCCTGGTGCTCTCCGTGCGGCGCTGATTCTGGCGGCCAAGAAACCGCTGGAGGAGCCCTGCAGTTGCCCTTCCCTTCCCTCTGACAGAATTCTCACTGCTGGAGCCCTTGGCAGTGTGCAACCCACCAGCCCCTAAGCCTCCTTAAGGAGGCTGGGACCTAAGTGCAAAGGCAAGGCAGGATTGGAGCTGAGGCAAGAAAGGCGCCAGTGGCGACTCCCAGGCTCCTGCTGCCTGCTCCTTCCTGGGAGGGAGCCTAAAAGCAAGGCAAGTCTGGGCAAGGCTAGCCCCCGGCAGAGCAGCCTCGCGCCAGGAACTCTGCCAGATCGGGGCTCTGAGCAGAGCTAGAGCTCTGCCGTACTGGAGGCGCACTTAGCTCCGTGCAAGCAGGGCTTTCAACTTGACGGGGGCTGGGCTGCCTCCTCTTCCCCCGAGGAGGCTCGCTTCCCTGCTGGCTGTGCACTCGCCTATCAGGCGGGGCGCAGGGCTCCTCCAGCAGGTCTTGCCTCAGGGGCTGCTTCCCCTGAGTTGGGGCTGTGGGCAGGAACCCAGACACGCAGGATCAGGCCCCAAACACCTGCACATGTCTCTGCTGGGGAGGAGAGTGCTAGGGAACCTACGTCTGTCATACACTTTCTGGGCACCCAAGGAATCAGCCTCCGTGTGTGCGGGGCTGAAAACCCCAGCCAGGGGCCTGGGAGCCTGGTGCTCTCGGGTGCGGCGCTGATTCTGGGCGGCCAGAAACCGCTGGAGGAGCCCTGCAGTTGCCCTTCCTTCCCTCTGACAGAGCTCTCACTGCTGAAGCCCTTGGCAGTGTGCAACCCACCACCCCCTAAGCCCTCCCCAAGGACGCTGGCACCTATGTGCAAAGGCAAGGCAGGATTGGAGCTGAGGCAAGAAGGCACCAGTGGCGTCTCCCAGGCTCCTCAGCTCCTTCCTGGGGAGGGAGCCTAAAAGCAAGGCAAGTCTGGGCAAGGCGAGCCCCCGGAGAGCAGCCGGCGCCAGAAACTCTGCCAGATCGGGGCTCTGAGCAGAGCTAGAGCTCTGCCGTACTGGAGGCGCACTTAGCTCCGTGCAAGCAGGGCTTTCCTCTTGACGGGCTCGGCTGCCTCCTCTTCCCCGAGGAGGCTCGCTACACTGCTGGCTGTGCTCCATCTATCAGGCGGCGCGCAGGGCTCAGCAGGTCTTGCCTGGGGCTGCTTCCCCTGAGGGAGCTGTGGGCGGGAACCCAGACACGCAGGATAAGGCCCCAACCACCTGCACATGTCTCTGCTGGGGAGGAGAGTGCTAGGGAACCTACGTCTCATACACTTTCTAGGGCACCCACGGAGTCAGCCTCTGGGAGTGTGGGGGCTGCAAAACCCAGCCAGGGGCCCTTGGAACCTGGTGCTCTCCGTGCGGAGCTTGTCTGGCGGCCAAGGAACCGCTGAGGAGCCCTGCTGTTGCCCTTCGCTTCCCTCTGACAGAGCTTTCACTGCTGGAGCCCTTGGCAGTGTGCAACCCACCAGCCCCTAAGCCCTCCTCAAGGACGCTTGGGACCTAAGTGCAAAGGCAAGGCAGGGGTAGAGCTGAAGGCAGGAAGGCGCCAGTGGCGTTTCCGAGCCTCACACAGCCTGCTCCTTCCTGGGGAGGGAGCCTTAAAGCAAGGCAAGTCTGCGGCAAGGCTCGCCTATGGCAGAGCATCTTGGTGCCAGGAACTCTGCCAGATCGGGCCTCTGAGCAGAGCTAGAGATCTGCCGTACTGGAGTCGCACTTAGCTTCGTGTAAGCAGGGATTTCAGCTTGACGGGGACTTGCTGCCTCCTCTTCCCCCGAGGAGGCTCGCTTCCCTGCTGGCTGTGCACTCGCCTATCAGGCGGGGGCGCAGGGCTCCTCCAGCAGGTCTTGCCTCAGGGGCTGCTTCCCCTGAGTTGGGGCTGTGGGCAGGAACCCAGACACGCAGGATCAGGCCCCAAACACCTGCACATGTCTCTGCTGGGGAGGAGAGTGCTAGGGAACCTACGTCTGTCATACACTTTCTGGGCACCCAAGGAATCAGCCTCCGTGTGTGCGGGGCTGAAAACCCCAGCCAGGGGCCCTGGGAGCCTGGTGCTCTCGGTGCGGCGCTGTTCTGGGCGGCCAAGAAACCGCTGGAGGAGCCCTGCAGTTGCCCTTCCCTTCCCTCTGACAGAGCTCTCACTGCTGAAGCCCTTGGCAGTGTGCAACCCACCAGCCCTAAGCCCTCCCAAGGACGCCTGGGACCTAAGTGCAAAGGCAAGGCAGGATTGGAGCTGAGGCAAGGAAGGCGCCAGTGGCGTTCCCAGGCTCGCTGCAGCCTGCTCCTTCCTGGGGAGGGAGCCTAAAAAGCAAGGCAAGTCTGGGCAAGGCTAGCCCCCGGCAGAGCAGCCCTCGGCGCCAGAAACTCTGCCAGATCGGGGCTCTGAGCAGAGCTAGAGCTCTGCCGTACTGGAGGCCCACTTAGCTCGTGCAAGCAGGGCTTTCCTCTTGACGGGCTGGGCTGCCTCCTCTTCTCCCGAGGAGGCTCGCTACCTGCTGGCTGTGCTCTCGCCTATCAGGCGGGGGCGCAGGGCTCCTCCAGCAGGTCTTGCCTCAGGGGCTGCTTCCCCTGAGTTGGGGCTGTGGGCGGGAACCCAGACACGCAGGATAAGGCCCCAACCACCTGCACATGTCTCTGCTGGGGAGGAGAGTGGCTAGGGAACCTACGTCTGTCACACACTTTCTGGCACCCACGGAGTCAGCCTCTGGGAGTGTGGGGATGCAAAACCCAGCCAGGGGCCCTTGGAACCTGGTGCTCTCCGTGCGGAGCTTTGTCTGGGCGGCCAAGGAACCGCTGAAGGAGCCCTGCTGTTGCCCTTCCTTCCCTCTGACAGAGCTTTCACTGCTGGAGCCCTTGGCAGTGTGCAACCCACCAGCCCCTAAGCCCTCCTCAAGGCTTGGGACCTAAGTGCAAAGGCAAGGCAGGGGTAGAGCTGAAGCCAGGAAGGCGCCAGTGGCGTTTCCGAGCCTCCACAGCCTGCTCCTTCCTGGGAGGGAGCCTTAAAGCAAGGCAAGTCTGCGGCAAGGCTCGCCTATGGCAGAGCATCTTGGTGCCAGGAACTCTGCCAGATCGGGCCTCTGAGCAGAGCTAGAGATCTGCCGTACTGGAGTCGCACTTAGCTTCGTGTAAGCAGGGATTTTCAGCTTGACGGGGACTTGCTGCCTCCTCTTCCCCCGAGGAGGCTCGCTTCCCTGCTGGCTGTGCACTCGCCTATCAGGCGGGGGCGCAGGGCTCCTCCAGCAGGTCTTGCCTCAGGGGCTGCTTCCCCTGAGTTGGGGCTGTGGGCAGGAACCGCAGACACGCAGGATCAGGCCCAAACACCTGCACATGTCTCTGCTGGGGAGGAGAGTGCTAGGGAACCTACGTCTGTCATACACTTTCTGGGCACCCCAAGGAATCAGGCCTCCGTGTGTGCGGGGCTTGAAAACCCCAGCCAGGGGACCTGGGAGCCTGGTGCTCTCCGTGTGGCGCTGAATCTGGGCGGCCAAGCAACCGCTGGAGGAGCCCTGCAGTTGCCCTTCCCTTCCCTCTGACAGAAGTTCTCACTGCTGGAGCCCTTGGCAGTGTGCAACCCACCAGCCCCTAAGCTCTCCTTAAGGAGGACTGGGACCTAAGTGCAAAGGCAAGGCAGGATTGGAGCTGAGGCAAGAAAGGCGCCAGTGGCGACTCCCCAGGCTCCTGCTGCTGCTCCTTCCTGGAGAGGCAGCCTAAAAGCAAGGCAAGTCTGGGCAAGGCTAGCCCCCGGCAGAGCAGCCTCGGCGCCAGGAACTCTGCCAGATCGGGGCTCTGAGCAGAGCTAGAGCTCTGCCGTACTGGAGGCGCACTTAGCTGCCGTGCAAGCAGGGCTTTCCTTGACGGGGCTCGCTGCCTCCTCTTCTCCCCGAGGAGGCTCGCTACACTGCTGGCTGTGCACTCGCCTATCAGGCGGGGGCGCAGGGCTCCTCCAGCAGGTCTTGCCTCAGGGGCTGCTTCCCCTGAGTTGGGGCTGTGGGCAGGAACCCAGACACGCAGGATCAGGCCCCAAACACCTGCACATGTCTCTGCTGGGGAGGAGAGTGCTAGGGAACCTACGTCTGTCATACACTTTCTGGGCACCCACGGAGTCAGCCTCCGTGTGTGCGGGGCTGAAAACCCAGCCAGGGGCCCTGGGAACCTGGTGCTCTCCGTGCGGCGCTGATCTGGGCGGCCAAGAAACCGCTGAAGGAGCCCTGCTGTTGCCCTTCCCTTCCCTCTGACAGAGCTTCACTGCTGGAGCCCTTGGCAGTGTGCAACCCACCACCCCTAAGCCCTCCTCAAGGACGCTGGGACTAAGTGCAAAGGCAAGGCAGGATTGGAGCTGAGGCAAGGAAGGCGCCAGTGGCGTTCCCAGGCTCGCTCAGCCTGCTCCTTCCTGGGGAGGGAGCCTAAAAGCAAGGCAAGTCTGGGCAAGGCGAGCCCCAGGCCGTCGCGCCAGAAACTCTGCCAGATCGGGGCTCTGAGCAGAGCTAGAGATCTGCCGTACTGGAGGCGCACTTAGCTTCGTGCAAGCAGGGCTTTCCTTTGACTGGCTGGCTGCCTCCTCTTCCCCGAGGAGGCTCGCTTCCTGCTGGCTGTGCTCTCGCCTATCAGGCGGGGCGCAGGGCTCCTCCAGCAGGTCTTGCCTCAGGGGCTGCTTCCCCTGAGTTGGGCTGTGGGGGAACCCAGACACGCAGGATAAGGCCCCAACCACCTGCACATGTCTCTGCTGGGGAGGAGAGTGCTAGGGAACCTACGTCTGTCATACACTTTCTGGGCACCCACGGAATCAGCCTCTGGGTGTGTGGGGCTGAAAAACCAGCCAGGGGCCCTTGGGCCTGGTGCTCTCCGTGCGGAGGCTTTTCTGGGCGGCCAAGGAAACCGCTGAAGGAGCCCTGCAGTTGCCCTTCCTTCCCTCTGACAGAGCTTTCACTGCTGGAGCCCTTGGCAGTGTGCAACCCACCAGCCCCTAAGCCCTCCTCAAGGAGGACTGGGACCTAAGTGCAAAGGCAAGGCAGGATAGAGCTGAGCCAGGAAGGCGCCAGTGGCGTTTCCCAGCCTCCACAGCCTGCTCCTTCCTGGGGAGGGAGCCTAAAGCAAGGCAAGTCTGGGCAAGGCTAGCCCCGGCAGAGCATCTTGGTGCCAGGAACTCTGCCAGATCGGGGCTCTGAGCAGAGCTAGAGATCTGCCGTACTGGAGGCGCACTTAGCTTCGTGCAAGCAGGGCTTTCAGCTTGACGGGGACTTGGCTGCCTCCTCTTCCCCCGAGGAGGCTCGCTTCCCTGCTGGCTGTGCACTCGCCTATCAGGCGGGGGCGCAGGGCTCCTCGCAGCAGGTCTTGCCTCAGGGGCTGCTTCCCCTGAGTTGGGGCTGTGGGCAGGAACCAGACACGCAGGATCAGGCCCCAAACACCTGCACATGTCTCTGCTGGGGAGGAGAGTGCTAGGGAACCTACGTCTGTCATACACTTTCTGGGCACCCAAGGAAATCAGCCTCCGTGT
>NW_017214641.1:0-14526 GCF_001704415.2 Capra hircus
GAGGACCATCCACAGGGCTGTCCCACGTGCCACCCTGGTGTGGGTCGTATCCTCGGCTTTGAAAGTCGAGGCACGTTGCCACCGGGCAGGGAAAACAGTTTTCCCTGGAATGGACTGAGATATCTGGGGGACTCTGGGAATGGTGGCACGACCCTGGAGTTCCTCTTGCCATTCCTGTGGAGAGTGCCTCCTCTTGAGATGCGACGGAAACGCCGGGAATTCTTTCCCGACCACGCAGGGAAAGGATCCCTCCTCTCGAGCTAGGAGGCGGAAACGGGCTCCTCTGGATGTGGGCGGGACTCTCGTGCTTCCTCTCAGTGGAGACGGGTATGTCGGGGAACTTCTTGAGTTGCAGCAAGGGTGTGAAGGACCCTTTGGAAGTTCCAGAGGTTAGTGTGATTAGCCTCGAGACGCCTCAGCCGAAATGGGCCTCATCTCGCCTGGAGGGCAGAACCTCCTGGATTTTCTCGAGTTGCGGCAGGTGCTCTCGACTTACGATGGGGACCTCAGGACCCGCTCTGGTGGCCTCAGGAAAGGCCAGTCCCCATGCGAGTTGCTCGGGGGCCTCTCAGGATTCCTCTCCCGTCGATGCCGGGGCCTAAGATCTTGTTTGGACACGGTGCCGGAACCTGAGGATTCCTCTCAGTGCTGACATGGATCTTGGGGTACTTTGGAGTCTCCCCAGGAGAGTCAGTCCTCGTCTCGAGTGGGGCATGCACGTGCGTCCTCCCGAGCAGTAGCAGCAGTGTTAGCTTCCCTTCCCGTGGATCAAGGGATCTGTGGCTTTCCCTCGAGGCTTTCCCAGGAGCTTTCCCACAAGGCTTTCCCACAGGCTGTCCCACGTGCCACCGTGGTGTTAGTCGATCCTCGGCTTGAAAGTCGAGGCAGGGGAAAACAGGTTTCCCTGGAATGGACTGAGACATCTGGGGGACTCTGGGAATGGTGGCACGACCCTGGAGTTCCTCTCGCCTTTCCTGTAGGAGAGCGCCTCCTCTTGAGAAGCGACCGGAACGCCGGGATTTCTTTCCCCCCCACGCAGGGAAAGGATCCCTCCTCTCGAGCTAGGAGCGGAAATGGGCTCCTCTGGATTGGGCGGGACTCTCGTGCTTCCTCTCGAGTGAGACGGTATGTCGGGGAACTTCTTGAGTTGCAGCAAAGGCTGTGAGGACCTTTTGGAAGTTCCAGATCTTGATGTGATTAGCCTCGACGCCTCAGCGGAAATGGCCTCATCTCGCCTGGAGGGGAGAACCTCCTGGATTTTCCTCGAGTTGCGGCAGGTGCTCTCGACTTACGTGGGGACCTCAGGGACCCGCTCTGTGGCCTCAGGAAAGGCCAGTCCCCATGCGAGTTGCTCGGGGGCCTCTCGGGATTCCTCTCCCGTCGATGCCGGGCCTAAGACCTTGTGTGGAGCGGTGCCGGAACCTGAGGATTCCTCTCCAGTGCTCACATGGATCTTGGGGTACTTCTGGAGTCTCCCCAGGGGAGTCAGTCCTCGTCTCGAGTGGGCATGCACGTGCGCTTTCCTCCCGAATGTAGCAGCAGTGTCACGCTTCCCTTCGCGTGGATCAAGGGATCTGTGGCTTTCCCTGAAGCTTTCCAGGAGGTTTCCCACGAAGTTCCCACAGGGCTGTCCCACGTGCCACCGTGGTGTGAGTCGATCCTCGGCTTGAAAGTCGAGCAGTGCAGGGAAAACAGGTTTCCCTGGAATGGACTGAGACATCTGGGGACTCGGGAATGGTGGCACGACCCTGGAGTTCCTCTCGCCTTTCCTGTGGAGAGCGCCTCCTCTTGAGATGCGAGGGAAACACCGGGAAATCTTTCCCGACCACGCAGGGAAATTATCCCTCCTCTCGAGCTAGGAGGCGGAATCGGGCTCCTCTGGATGTGGGCGGGACTTTCGTGCTTCCTCTCCAGTGGAGACGGCTATGTCGGGGAACTTCTTGAGTTGCAGTAAGGGCGAGAAGGACCCTTTGGAAGTTCCAGATGTTAGAGTGATTAGCCTCAAGACGCCTCAGCGGAAATGGGCCTCATCTCGCCTGGAGGGGAGAACCTCCTGGATTTTCTCGAGTTGCGGCAGGTGCTCTCGACTTACGATGGGGACTCAGGGACCTGCTCTGGTGGCATCAGGAAAGGCCAGTCCCATGCGAGTTGCTCGGCGGCCTCTGGGGATTCCTCTCCGTCGATGCCTGGGGCCTAAGATCTTGTGTGGAGTCGGTGCCGGAACCTGAGGATTCCTTTCCAGTGCTGACATGGATCTTGGGGTACTTCTGGAGTCTCCCCAGGGGAGTCAGTCCTCGTCTCGAGTGGGGGCATGCACGTGTGCTATCCTCCCAGCTGTAGCAGCAGTTTCGCGCTTCCCTTCGCGTGGATCAAGGGATCTGTGGCTTTCCCTCAGGCTTTCCCTCGAGGCTTTCCCCGAGGCCATCCCACAGGGTGTCCCACGTGCCACCCTGGTGTGAGTCGATCCTCGGCTTGAAAGTCGAGGCAGTGCAGGGAAAACAGGTTTCCCTGGAATGGACTGAGACATCTGGGGGACTCTGGAATGGTGGCACGACCTGGATTCCTCTCGCCTTTCCTGTGGAGAGCGCCTCCTCTTGAGATGCGCGGAAACACCGGGAATTCTTTCCGACCACGCAGGGAAAGGATCCCTCCTCTCGAGCTAGGAGGCGAAAGGGCTCCTTGGATGTGGCGGGACTCGCTGCTTCCTCTCGAGTGAGACGGGTATGTCGGGGAAACTTCTTGAGTTGCAGCAAGGGTGAAGGACCTTTGGAAGTTCCAGAGTTAGGTGTGATTAGCCTCGAGACGCCTCAGCGAAATGCGCCTCATCTCGCCTGGAGGGGAGAACCTCCTGGATTTTCTCGAGTTGCGGCAGGTGCTCTCGACTTACGAGGGACCTCAGGGACTCCGCTCTGGTGGCCTCAGGAAAGGCCAGTCCCCATGCGAGTTGCTCGGCGGCTCTCAGGATTCCTCTCCCGTCGATGCCGGGCCTAAGACCTTGTGGAGTCGTGCCGAACTGAGATTCCTCTCCAGTGCTGACATGGATCTTGGGGTACTTCTGGAGTCTCCCCAGGGAGTCAGTCCTCGTCTCGAGTGGGCATGCACGTGCGCTTTCCTCCCGAGCTGTAGCAGCAGTGTCGCGCTTCCCTTCGCGTGGATCAAGAGGATCTGTGGCTTTCCCTCGAGGCTTTCCCCACGAGGCTTTCCCACGAGGCTTTCCCACAGGGCTGTCCCACGTGCCACCGTGGTGTTGAGTCGATCCTCGGCTTGAAAGTCGAAGGCAGTGCAGGGAAAACAGGTTTCCCTGGAATGGACTGAGACATCTGGGGGACTCTGGGAATGGTGGCACGACTCTGGAGTTCCTCTCGCCTTTCCTGTGGAGAGCGCCTCCTCTTGAGATGCGACAGGAACGCCGGGAATTCTTTCCCCACCACGCAGGGAAAGGATCCCTCCTCTCGAGCTAGGAGGCGGAAATGGGGCATCCTCTGGATGTGGGCGGGACTCTCGTGCTTCCTCTCGAGTGGAGACGGGTATGTCGGGGAACTTCTTGAGTTGCAGCAAGGGTGTGAAGGACCCTTTGGAAGTTCCAGATGTTAGATGTGATTAGCCTCGAGACTGCTCAGCGGAAATGGCCTCATCTCGCCTGGAGGGGAGAACCTCCTGATTTTCTCCGAGTTGCGGCAGGTGCTCTCGACTTACGACGGGGACCTCAGGGACCCGCTCTGGTGGCCTCAGGAAAGGCCAGTTCCCATGCGAGTTGCTCGGGGCCTCTCGGATTCCTCTCCGTCGATGCCGGGCCTAAGACCTTGTGTGGCAGTCCGGTGCCGGAACCTGAGGATTCCTCTCCAGTGCTGACATGGATCTTGGGTACTTCTGGAGTCTCCCCAAGGGAGTCAGTCCTCGTCTCGAGTGGGGCATGCACGTGCGCTTTCCTCCCCGAGCTGTAGCAGCAGTGTCGCGCTTCCCTTTGCGTGGATCAAGGGATCTGTGGCTTCCCTCGAGGCTTTCCCACGAGGCTTTCCCACGAGGCTTTCCCACAGGGCTGTCCCACGTGCCACCGTGGTGTGAGTCGATCCTCGGCTTGAAAAGTCGAGGCAGTGCAGGGAAAACAGGTTTCCCTGGAATGGACTGAGACATCTGGGGACTCTGGGAATGGTGGCACGACCCTGGAGTTCCTCTCGCCTTTCCTGTGGAGAGCGCCTCCTCTTGAGATGCGACGGAACGCCGGAATTCTTTCCCGACCACGCAGGGAAAGGATCCCTCCTCTCGAGCTAGGAGGCGGAAACGGGGTCTCCTCTGGATGTGGGCGGACTCTCGTGCTTCCTCTCGAGTGGAGACGGGTATGTCGGGGAACTTCTTGAGTTGCAGCAAGGGTGTGAAGGACCCTTTGGAAGTTCCAGAGGTTAGGTGTGATTAGCCTCGAGACGCCTCAGCGGAAATGGGCCTCATCTCGCCTGGAGGGGAGAACCTCCTGGATTTTCTCGAGTTGCGGCAGCGTGCTCTCGACTTACGACGGGGACCTCAGGGACCCGCTCTGGTGGCCTCAGGAAAGGCCAGTCCCCATGCGAGTTGCTCCGGGGGCCTCTCGGGATTCCTCTCCCGTCGATGCTGGGCCTAAGACCTTGTGTTGGAGTCGGTGCCGGAACCTGAGGATTCCTCTCCAGTGCTGACATGGATCTTGGGGTACTTCTGGAGTCTCCCCAGGGGAGTCAGTCCTCGTCTCGAGTGGGGGCATGCACGTGCGCTTTCCTCTCCGAGCTGTAGCAGCAGTGTCACGCTTCCCTTCGCGTGGATCAAGGGATCTGTGGCTTTCCCTCGAGGCTTTCCCACGGAGGCTTTCCGCACGAGTTTTCCCACAGGGCTGTCCCACGTGCCACCGTGGTGTGAGTCGATCCTCGGCTTGAAAGTCGAGGCAGTGCAGGGAAAACAGGTTTCCCTGGAATGGACTGAGACATCTGGGGGACTCTGGGAATGGTGGCACGACCCTGGAGTTCCTCTCGCCTTTCCTGTGGAGAGCGCCTCTCTTGAGATGCGACGGGAACGCGGGGAATTCTTTCCCGACCACGCAGGGAAAGGATCCCTCCTCTCGAGCTAGGAGGCGGAAACGGGGCTCCTCTGGATGTGGGCGGAACTCTCGTGCTTCCTCTCGAGTGGAGACGGGTATGTCGGGGAACTTCTTGGAGTTGCAGCAAGGGTGTGAAGGACCCTTTGGAAGTTCCAGAGTTAGGTGTGATTAGCCTCGAGACGCTCAGCGGAAATGGGCCTCATCTCGCCTGGAGGGGAGAACCTCCTGGATTTTCTCGAGTTGCGGCAGGTGCTCTCGACTTACGGACGGGACCTCAGGGACCGCATCTGGTGGCCTCAGGAAAGGCCAGTTCCCCATGCGAGTTGCTCGGGGGCCTCTCGGGATTCCTCTCCCGTCGATGCCGGGGCCTAAGACCTTGTGTGGAGTCGGTGCCGGAACCTGAGGATTCCTCTCCAGTGCTGACATGGATCTTGGGGTACTTCTGAGTCTCCCCAGGGGAGTCAGTCCTCGTCTCGAGTGGGGCATGCACGTGCGCTTTCCTCCCGAGCTGTAGCAGCAGTGTCACGCTTCCCTTCGCGTGGATCAAGGGATCTGTGGCTTTCCCTCGAGGCTTTCCCACGAGGCTTTCCCACGAGGCTTTCCCACAGGGCTGTCCACGTGCCACCGTGGTGTGAGTCGATCCTCGGCTTGAAAGTCGAGGCAGTGCAGGGAAAACAGGTTTCCCTGGAATGGACTGAGACATCTGGGCGACTCTGGGAATGGTGGCACGACCCTGGAGTTCCTCTCGCCTTTCCTGTGGAGAGCGCCTCCTCTTGAGATGCGACGGGAACGCCGGAATTCTTTCCCGACCACGCAGGAAAGGATCCCTCCTCTCGAGCTAGGAGCGGAAACGGGGCTCCTCTGGATGTAGGCGGGACTCTCGTGCTTCCTCTCGAGTGGAGACGGGTATGTCGGGGAACTTCTTGAGTTGCAGCAGGGTGTGAATGAGCCCTTTGGTAGTTCCAGAGATTAGGTGTGATTAGCCTCGGACACGCTCAGCAGAAATGGGCCTCATCTCGCCTGGAGGGGAGAACCTCCTGGATTTTCTCGAGTTGCGGCAGGTGCTCTCGACTTACGACGGGGACCTCAGGGACCCGCTCTGGTGGCCTCAGGAAAGGCCAGTCCCCATGCGAGTTGCTCGGGGGCCTCTCAGGATTCCTCTACCCGTCGATGCCGGGGCCTAAGACCTTGTGTGAGTCGGTGCCGGAACCTGAGGATTCCTCTCCAGTGCTGACATGGATCTTGGGTAGTTCTGGAGTCTCCCCAGGGGAGTCAGTCCTCGTCTCGAGTGGGGCATGCACGTGCGCTTTCCTCCCGAGCTGTAGCAGCAGTGTCGCTCTTCCCTTTCGCGTGGATCAAGGATTCTGTGGTTTCCATTGAGGCTTTCCCACGAGGCTTTCCCACGAGGCTTTCCCACAGGGCTGTCCCACGTGCCACCGTGGTGTGAGTCGATCCTCGGCTAGAAAGTCGAGGCAGTGCAGGGAAAACAGTTTTCCCTGGAATGGACTGAGACATCTGGGGGACTCTGCGAATGGTGGCACGACCACTGGAGTTCCTCTCGCCTTTCCTGTGGAAAGCGCCACCTCTTGAGATGCGACGGGAACGCCGGGAATTCTTTCCCGACCACGCAGGCGAAAGGATGCCCTCCTCTCGAGCTAGGAGGCGGAAACGGGGCCCCTCTGGATGTGGTCGGGACTCTCGTAGCTTGCTCTCGAGTGGAGACAGGGTATTTCGGGGAACTTCTTGAGATTGCAGCAAGGGTGTGATGGACCCTTTGGAAGTTCCAGAGGTTAAGGTGTGATTATGCCTCGAGACGCTCAGCGGAAATGGGCCTCATCTCGCTGGAGGGGAGAACCTCCTGGATTTTCTCGAGTTGCGGCAGGTGCTGCTCGAGTTAACGACGGGGACCTCAGGGACCCGCTCTGGTGGCCTCAGGAAAGGCCAGTCCCCATGCGAGTTGCTCGGGGGCCTCTCCGGGATTCCTCACCCGTCCGATGCCAGGGCATAAGACCTTGTGTGGAGTCGGTGCTGGAACCTGAGGATTCCTCTCCTGTGCTGACATGGATCTTGGGGTACTTCTGGAGTCTCCCCAGGGGAGTCAGTCCTCGTCTCGACGTGGGGGCATGCAAGTGCGATTTCCTCCCGAGCTGTAGCAGCAGTGTCATGCTTCCCTTCGCTTGGATCAAGGGATCTGTGGCTTTCCCTCTAGGCTTTTCTCGAGGCTTTCCCACGAGGCTTTCCCACAGGGCTGTCCCACGTGCCACTGTGGTGTGAGTCGATCCTCGGCTTGAAAGTCGAGGCAGTGCAGGGAAAACAGGTTTCCCTGGAATGGACTGAGACATCTGGGGGACTCTGGGAATGGTGGCACGACCCTGGAGTTCCTCTCGCCTTTCCTGTGGAGAGCGCCTCCTCTTGAGATGCGACGGGAACGCGGAATTCTTTCCCGACCACGCAGGGAAAGGATCCCTCCTCTCGAGCTAGGAGGCGGAAACGGGCTCCTCTGGATGTGGGCGGGACTCTCGTGCTTCCTCTCGAGTGGAGACGGGTATGTCGGGGAACTTCTTGAGTTGCAGCAAGGGTGTGAAGGACCCTTTGGAAGTTCCAGAGGTTAGGTGTGATTAGCCTCGAGACGCCTCAGCGGAAATGGGCCTCATCTCGCCTGGAGGGGAGAATCCTCCTGGATTTTCTCGAGTTGCGGCAGGTGCTCTCGACTTACGATCGGGGACCTCAGGGACCCGCTCTGTGGCCTCAGGAAAGGCCAGTCCCCATGGAGTTGCTCGGGGCCTCTCGGGATTCCTCTCCCGTCGATGCCGGGGTCCTAAGACCTTGTGTGTGAGTCGTTGCCGGAACCTGAGGATTCCTCTCCAGTGCTGACATGGATCTTGCGGGTACTTCTGGAGTCTCCCCAGGGGAGTCAGTCCTCGTCTCGAGTGGGGGCATGCACGTGCGCTTTCCTCCCGAGCTGTAGCAGCAGTGTCACGCTTCCCTTCGCGTGGATCAAGGGATCTGTGGCTTTCCCTCGAGGCTTTCCCACGAGGCTTTCCCACTGAGGCTTTCCCACAGGGCTGTCCCACGTGCCACCGTGGTGTGAGTCGATCCTCGGCTTGAAAGTCGAGGCAGTGCAGGGAAAACAGGTTTCCCTGGAATGGACTGAGACATCTGGTGGGACTCTGGGAATGTGGCACGACCCTGGAGTTCCTCTCGCCTTTCCTGTGGAGAGCACCTCCTCTTGAGATGCGACGGGAACGCCGGGAATTCTTTCCCGACCACGCAGGGAAAGGATCCCTCCTCTCGAGCTAGGAGGCGGAAACGGGGCTCCTCCGGATGTGGGCGGGACTCTCGTGTTTCCTCTCGTGTGGAGACGGGTATGTCGGGGAACTTCTTGAGTTGCAGCAAGGGTGTGAAGGACCCTTTGGAAGTTCCAAGAGCTTAGGTGTGATTAGCCTCGAGACGCCTCAGCGGAAATGGGCCTCATCTCGCCTGGAGGGGAGAACCTCCTGGATTTTCTCGAGTTGCGGCAGGTGCTCTCGACTTACGACGGGGACCTCAGGGACCCGCTCTGGTTTGCCTCAGGAAAGGCCAGTCCCCATGCGAGTTGCTCGGGGGCTTCTCGGGATTACTCTCCCGTCTATGCCGGGCGTAAGATCTTGTGTGGAGCCGGTGCCGGAACCTGAGGATTCCTCTCCATTGCTGACATGGATCTGGGGGTACTTCTTGGAGTCTCCCCAGTGGAGTCAGTCCTCGTCTCGAGTGGGGCATGCACGTGCACTTTCCTCCCGAGCAGTAGCAGCAGTGTCACGCTTCCCTACTCGTGGACCAAGGGATCAGGGGCTTTCCCTCGAGGCTTTCCCACTAGGCTTTCCCTCGAGGCTTCCCCACGAGGCTTTCCCACAGGGCTGTCCCACGTGCCACCGTGGTGTGAGTCGATCCTCGGCTTGAAAGTCGAGGCAGTGCAGGGAAAACAGGTTTCCCTGGAATGGACTGAGACATCTGGGGGACGCTGGGAAAGGTGGCACGACCCTGGAGTTCCTCTCGCCTTTCCTGTGGAGAGCGCCTCCTCTAGAGATGCGACGGGAACGTCCGGGATTTCTTTCCCGATGACGCAGAGAAAGGATCCCTCCTCTCGAGCTAGTAGGCAGAAACGGGGCTCCTCTGGATATGGGCGGGACTCTCGTGCTTCCTATCGAGTGCAGACGGTATGTCGGGGAACTTCTTGAGTTGCAGCCAGGGTGTGAAGCACCGTTTGGAAGTTCCAGAGATTAGATGTGATTAGCCTGGAGACGCATCAGCAGAAATGGGCCTCATCTCGCCTGGAGGGGAGAACCTCCTGGATTTTCTCGAGTTAGGGCAGGTGCTCTCGACTTACGACGGGGATCTCAGGGACCCGCTCTGGGGGCCTCAGGAAAGGCCAGTCCCCATTCGAGTTGCTCGGGGCCTCTCGGGATTCCTCTCCCGTCGATGCTGGGGCCTAAGACCTTGTGTGGAGTTGGTGCCAGAACCTGAGGTTTCCTCTCCAGTGCTGACATGGATCTTGGGGTACTTCTGGAGTCTCCCCAGTGGAGTCAGTCCTCATCTCGAGTGGGGGCATGCACCTGCGCTTTCCTCCCGAGGTGTAGCAGCAGTGTCATGCTCCCGTCGCGTGGATCAAGGGATCAGTGGCCTTTCCCTCGAGGCTTCCTCACGAGGCTTTCCCATAAGGCTTTCCCACGATGCTTTCCCACAGGGCTGTCCCACGTGCCACCGTGGTGTGAGTCGATCCTCGGCTTGAAAGTGGAGGCAGTGCAGGGAAAACAGTTTTCCCTGGAATAGACTGAGACATCTGGCGGACTCTGGGAATGGTGGCACGACCCTGGAGTTCCTCTCGCCTTTCCTGTGGAGAGCGCCTCCTCTTGAAATGCTATGGGAACCCCAGGAATTCTTTCCCGACCACGCAGGGAAAGGATCCCTCCTCTCGAGCTTGGAGGCGGAAACGGGGCTCCTCTGGATGTGAGCGGGACTCTCGTGCTTCCTCTCAAGTGGAGACGGGTATGTCGGTGAACTTCTTGAGTTGCAGCACGGGTTTGAATAACCGTTTGGAAGTTCCAGAGGTTAGGTGTGATTAGCCTCGAGACGCCTCAGCGGAAAAGGGCCTCATCTCGCCTGGAGGGGAAACCTCCCTGGATTTTCTCGAGTTGCAGCAGATTGTCTCGACTTACGACGGGAACATCAGGGACCCGCTCTTGTGGCCTCAAGAAAGGAAGTCCCCATGCGAGTTGCTCATGGGCCTCTCGGGATTCCTCTCCCGTCGATGCCGGGACCTAAGATCTTGTGTGTAGTCTGTGCCAAAACCTGAGGATTCCTCTCCAGTGCTGACATGTATCTTGGGGTACTTCTGGAGTCTGCCCATGGGAGTCAGTCCTCATCTCGAGTCGGTGCATGCACGTGCGCTTTCCTCCGAGCTGTAGCAGCAGTGTTGAGCTTCCCTTCGCTAGGATCAAGGATCCGTGGCTTTCCCTCGAGGCTTTCCCACGACGCTTTCCCACGACACTTTCCACCAGGCTTTCCCACGAGGCTTTCCCACAGTGATGTCCCACATGCCACCGTGGTGTCAGTCGATCCTCAGTTTGAAAGTCGAGGCTGTGCCGGGGAAACAGGCTTCCCTGGAATGGACTGAGACATCTGGGGGCTCTAGGAATGGTGACACGACCCTGCCTCGCCTTTCCTGTGGAGAGCGCCCCCTCTTGAGATGTGACGGGAACGCCGGGAATTCTTTTCCGAACACGCAGGGAAAGGATCCCTCCTGTCGGGCTAGGATGCGGAAACAGGGCTCCTCTGGATGTGGGCGGGACTCTCGTGCTTCCTCTCGAGTGGAGACGGGTATGTCGGGGAACTTCTTGAGTTGCAGCAAGGGTGTGAAGGGCCCTTTGGAAGGTCCAGAGGTTAGGTGTGATTAGCCTCGAGTCGCCTCTGCGGAAATGGGCCTCATCTCGTCTGGAGGGGAGAACCTCCTGGATTTTCTCGAGTTGCGGCAGGTGCTCTCGACTTATGACGTGGACCTCAGGGACCCGCTCTGGTGGCCTCACGAAAGGCCAGTCCCCATGCGAGTTGCTCGGGGGCCTCTCGGGATTTCTCTTCCATCGATGCCGGGGCCTAATACCTTGTGTGGAGTCGGTGCCGGAACCTGAGGATTCCTCTCCATTGCTGACATGGATCTTAGGGTACTTCTGGAGTCTCCCCAGGGGAGTCAGTCCTCGTCTCGAGTGGGGGCATGCACGTGTGCTTTCCTCCCGAGCTGCAGCAGCAGTGTCACGCTTCCCTTCGCGTGGATCAAGGGATCTGTGGCTTTCCCTCGAGGCTTTCCCATGAGGCTTTCCCACGAGGCTTTCCCACAGGGCTGTCCCACGTTCCACCGTGGTGTGAGTCGATCCTCGGCTTGAAAGTCGAGGCAGTGCAGGAAAACAGGTATCCCTGGAATGGACTGAGATATCTGGGGGACTCTGGGAATGTGGCACGACCCTGGAGTTCCTCTCGCCCTTCCTGTGGAGAGCGCCTCCACTTGAGATGCGACCGGGAACGCCGGGAATTCTTTCCCGACCATGCAGGGAAAGGATCCCTCCTCTCGAGTTAGGAGGCGGAAATGGGGCTCCTCTGGATGTGGGCGGGACTCTCGTGCTTCCTCTCGAGTGGAGACGGGTATGTCGGGGAACTTCTTGAGTTGCAGCAAGGGTGTGAAGGACCCTTTGGAAGTTCCAGAGGTTAGGTGTGATTAGCCTCGAGACGCCTCAGCGGAAATGGGCCTCATCTCGCCTGGTGGGGAGAACCTCCTGGATTTTCTCGAGTTGCGGCAGGTGCTCTCGACTTACGACGAGGACCTCAGGGACCCGCTCTGGTGGCCTCAGGAAAGGCCATTCCCCTTACGAGTTGCTCGGGGGCCTCTCGGGATTCCTCTCTCCGTCGATGCCGGGGCCTAAGACTGCCGGGAGCCAGTGTGAGGAAGCCCGCCCGTGACAAGGTTATGAGGAAGGAAGCTGACATACGCAAGGCGTGCTCAGACTTCAGGGACCCCTCTGGAAATTTTTAAGCATGTACCCCAACAAAAATCTGCCGGTTTTTTGTGCTCTGCTTTTTCACTCTTCTGACCTTTTCTGGAAAAAGTCAATTCAGGGCATTAGTCTTCTGCATTTGAAAGAGTGTTTCAATCCAAAACCCTCTGATGGCTTTCTAGCCTGCCTGTAGGACTCGTACAGCTGCGCTTGTGATTGTTGAGGCCTCCTGACCGCAGGAGGCACAGGAAGCTTAAAACATCCTAGGAATGCAGGAGCTTCAGAGAGTCAAAATCTTTAGAATAGGACTGATTAAAAGTTTTCATTTTTTGGGTCAATGCTTGCTGCCAAATTTTCATATCCTTTATTTTTAGATATAGTTGGTATATAGAAAAACAAGTAGTAGACCTGGTATTAGCAACATTAGAACTTTGAGTTAAGTACCTTCTTTGTTATAACCCCACTGCACCTTTGTTCTATAGAGATGTAACTTTAATGCTTTAAGGAGATGCAGATTAAAAGAAAAACACTTCAGGGGAAACAAAATTAACATTCATTAAGGAAGAGAGCCCAAAAAGTGTTAACCAAGCCTCTTGGCCAGAAGATAATGTAAATCACCTGAGACCTTTGTATACCAAAATGATATACAGAAAGAATCTGGATTGCGAACACTACATCAATTTTGTGTTATCCATTGATCTCCATGTTTTATCAAAAGTATAAAAGACCTTCTGAACAATAAAGGAGGAGGCCAGGGGCCGGGGGCCAATTTCTCGACCAGACTTCTCGAACTAGTCTCTCAGCCTGGTTTCTTGGACTCTGGCTCCCCCGTGTCTTTCTCTCTCTTTCTATTCTCTACCTTTCCTTCTCTCTGCTCTTTACTTTAACTTCAGGCTGAATCTCCACCTGGAGTGCGGAGGCTCGCCAGTCTACTTACTTGCCCTGGCTGTTAAGACCCGCACGAAAGGGCGCTTAAGGCGAGGCACCCTTAGATATTCAAGCGGCCGCCGTGGCCCAACGTAGGTGTGCAAATTCCTTGTCTGGAATTTTATTGGCCGTCCGCGTAAACCAAGCTATTCAGCCCTCTTACTCACTTAATCTTCTTACTATACTATAGTTTCCTAATCTAATCTTACATTAATAAATAAACAAGTCTTTCCACCCCAATGCCGTCCACCCTTCGAATTCCCTGGATCCACGGGGCTGGACCCGGCATAAGACCTTGAGTGAAGTCGGTGCCGGAACCTGAGGATTCCTCTCCAGTGCTGACATGGATCTTGGGGTACTTCCTGAGTCTCCCCAGGGAGTCAGTCCTCGTCTCGAGTGGGGGCATGCACGTGCGCTTTCCTCCCGAGCTGTAGCAGCAGTGTCACGCTTCCCTTGCGTGACCAAGGGATCTGTGGCTTTCCCTCGAGTCTTTCCCACGAGCTTCCCACAGCGCTGTCCCACGTGTCCCGGTGGTGTGAGTCGATCCTCGGCGTGAAAGCCGAGGCAGTGCAGGGAAAACAGGTTCCTGTGGAACGGACTGAGATATCTGGGGGAGTCTTGGAATGGTGGCACGACCCTGCAGTTCCTCTCCCCTTTCCTTTGGAGAGCGCCTCCTCTTGAGATGCGATGGGAATGCCGGGAATTCTTTCCGGACCAAGCAGGAAAGGATCCGTCCTCTCGAGCTACGAGCCGGAAACGGAGCTCCTCTGGATGTGGCCGGGACCCTCGTGCTTCCTCTTGAGTGGAGACGGGTACGGGGAACTTCTTGAGTTGCAGCATGGCTGTGAAAGACTCTTTGGAAGTTCCAGAGGTCACGTGTGATTAGCCTCGAGACACCTCAGTGGAAACGGGCCTCATCTCGCCTGGAGGGAGAAACCTCCTGGATTTTACCGAGTTGCGGCAGGTGCTCTCGACTTACGACGGGGACCTCATGGACCCGCTCTGGTGACCTCAGTAAAGGCCAGTCCCCATGCGAGTTGCTAGAGGGCCTGTCGCTGTTCCTCTCCGTCGATGCCAGGGCCTAAGACCTTGTGTGGAGTCGGGCCGGAACCTGAAGATTCCTCTCCAGGGCTGACATGCATCTTGAGGTGCTTCTGGAGTCTCCCCAGGGGAGTCAGTCCTCGTCTCGAGTGGGGCATGCACGTGCGCTTTCCTCCCGTGCTGTAGCAGCAGTGTCACGCTTCCCATCGCGTGGATCAAGGGATCTGTGGCTTTCCCTCGAGGCTTTCAGACGAGGCTTTCCCACAGGGCTCTCCCACGTACCACCGCGATCCTCGCCTCTGCCACCGCGATCCTCGCCGTGCAAGTCGAAGCAGTGCAGGGAAAACAGGATCCTCTGGAATGGACTGAGACATCTGGGGGACTCTTTGAATGTGGCACGACCCATGAGTTCCTCTCGCCTTTCCTGTGCAGCGCGTGCAGCGGCGCCTTCCTCTTGAGATGCGTCGAAACGTC